>NC_086447.1:300716521-300999021 GCF_028390025.1 Pseudophryne corroboree
CTCGCACCAACCCCTTTTCGGTTGTGCTCCTCTACTTCTAGTCTGCTGTACCTGAACCTCTTGTTCTGTGACCTCCTGGTCCGTGACCTCCTGGTCTGTGACCTCCTGGTCTGTTATGTACAGCAGACTCTACTGCTCATTAATGTGTCGAGTCTAACAAGGGACGCCTCCCAAGCCACCCCACGATATCACTCTCGCTGGTGTATCTCTTTCTACTGGCCTATGGTTCCCACTTCCGTAATAAAAGAGAAATCTTATATATACACACACTCTTACCATATGTACACTTTAATTTTTTTATTATTTCTGCGCAGAAATCCTTTCATTCGGTATTAGCCTAACCCAGAAGAATTGCAACAGAGAAAGTCTTTTTCTTTTAACTTTTAAACTTTTGGATTTGAGATAGATTTGTTATTTTTCGCGTTATTTCCTTATCGCTTACTAAACAATACTATCGTGCGGTTTGTATCATGTGGGCGTATCCGTATGCTCCGTTGCGTAATATACGCTCCGTGCGTCGACCCTTGCTGCATACGCCCTGCCCTTGTAAGGACACGTGTACACAGACCAAGTACGTCCACAGTTACACACTACACGTTTATCAATGTGAATGATCTTTAACAGTAATCCTTCACTGACCACCACTCAAATCTCCCTTGTATTCTAGGCGAGATTGTGTGCGTGCCTTTTACAATTATTCCCTTAAATATTACTTTTAACTATTAATAACAACAAATGTCTCAACACGTTTATCACTAGTATGTGGCAATCAGGAGAATGAGGCACGAAAACAATACTAAACAAGAAATACAGATGTGTATGCTTATTGCTTACGTTCGCAAAACAGAAACTAAACAGGTTTTAAAAGACAATAACGTACTGTTCCTACCTTTTGGTTCCGGATTCCTTCAGCACTCCTTACTAAGCGAAGCAGACGCTTATCTGGTCAGCACTACGAGGAATATTACCTCCCGCCTTTTGCTGACCGATAATGTCTGCTGAAATTACCTAGTGCAGATATGTGAAGAGCGGGCGAGTCCCCAATTGACAATGCCTATTCTATACCTTGTATAAAACACTCTAAAAGGTTAAAGAACACAGTACGCAATTGGCGTATGGAATACCGTAAGAGTACGCACGTAGCGTAACGAACGCTTAGCCGTGGACGAGACGCACGAGCGGCACGTTCGCTCACGGCTTAGAGCGTAAAGGCAAGCACGCTATAGGCTGCCGACTAATGTAATGATACGCTATCAGCGTAGCGGACGCTCGGGACCACGAGGAGATCACAAGCGGCGCTGACGCTCACAGAGTTAAACCTTTATAACTATACCATAAACAATGTACTTATACTGTAAACCCTTGTGCAGTGATAAGGTGTAAATGCAACACAGTGTAACCTTGTTAGTTTAAAAGCTGTATGAGCGTATGTGACGCTCTGAGAACCCCTTAGCAATATAATAAACACTCAAATACCGGTCTAAGGGTCTAACGCCTTTTAAGGAAATGAATGAACGTTCAATTGCAAAAGAATAATACAATACAAGTTATACACTACCAAGATAACATAAAATACCTAACCGAATCACTACACATAAAATACAATAAAGATACAATTACATTTAAGGGGGAAGGAGAGAGAGAATGGCTTATAACATTAAAATAAGAGACAATATGGTTGCAGAGAACTTACGCACCAGGGGAAACAATCGCAAGCGCCTTTCTGGATATCCAGCTCCCGATTATCAGCAATGAGAACCGTTGAAGAGAGTAGAGAGCTGGCCCAGATCAGCTTGTCCTTTTATACACTACACACAATACAGTACAATGGTCCCTACATTCTTATTGTTCATTGGACACAGGAATTCGTCTTCGCATTATAACAAAAGGTCATAGGTTGGTTCATACAGGTGGGCTGTGACTATTCCTAACTGCTCAGGTGGGTGGGAAACTGGGTTTCCCGCCGCATGGGTAATAAAGTGCAAATATAGTAAATGTCCATAAACTTCTTATGTCCATAACTATACGCACGAGCGATTAATCCGCTTCAAACCAACACCGGAATATTGCTAATTATATTCTCTTCCGATGGATACTAAACACCACTGTGTAACCCCTGTCTGACCCTTCGTATCAAACAAAGAGGGATCTCTTTGTCCCCGAACATACTACATTAACTAAACTTTCAGATTCTATCAAAGGGACCATAATCTACAAAATACATTATATGAATAAAATATGTTACGATTGAGTCGCCCGCTAGACGAACACAAACTCTACCGTAAATGCGCATACCGCGCGTCCGCGAGTGCACGCGACCGCGTGTATACGCACGCACGGGAGGGCTCATGCACGTGCAGCGGGCACACGCATGAGGTGCATATATGGCAGTGTGCAGCGTGATATTTTTCTGACTTTGACAGACCACAGCCATGCTAACAAGTACCTCTCCTGGAAAGTTCCCAAAAAGACTACAATGGCTAATACATCTGAAGATGACAAAGCCAGACACAGGAATGACAAAACCTTTTAAACAGAAGTAGTATGGATGGTATAATTGTTAGCATTACTGCCTCACTGCACTGGGGTCATGGATTTGATTCCCACCATGACGCTAACTGTGTGGAATTTATATATTCTCCCTGTACTTGCATGGGTTTACTCCAGGTATTCTGGTTTTCCCACAGTCCAACAATATACTGGTAGGTTAATCGGCTCCCCCCAAAAAAGTACCCTAGTGTGTAAGTGTGTCCTTGTACATGGGCAGACTGGGTGTAGTAGGGTATGCCGGCGGCCGGGCTCCCGGCGACCAGCATACCGGCGCCGGAATCCCGACCGCCAGCATACCGACAGCTGGGCGCGCGCAAATGAGCTCCTTGCAGGCTCACTGCGCCCGCCACGCTGCGGGCACGGTGGCACGCTACGCGTGCCACGCTACACGCGCCACGCTATCTATTCTCCCTCCAGGGTGGTCGTGGACCACCAAGAGGGAGAAAAAGTGTCAGTATGCCTGCTGTCGGGATTCCGGCACCAGTATACTGAAGACCACCCGGCAGACAAGATGGGCCAAGTGGATCTTAACTGCTATCAAATTCTATGGGGTAAAATTACTAAGGCGGGAGTTTTTTTTAGAAATGGTGATGTTGCCCATAGCAACCAATCAGATTCTACTTAACATTTACCTAGCTGCTTCTAGAAGGTAATAGAATCTGATTGGTTGCCATGGGCAACATCACCAGTTCTACCCCTATGTTTCTATGTTAAGATGGCATTAGTCACCGGAGCCAAGACTAGTGATCGGACGCCCCCTGTTGGCTGCTTTTGCAATCTAAAATTGTACTTACATCCTGCAGATCTATGCTTAATATTTGTGGATATCCAACAATTTTATTTTTAAATAAAAATGTACCTGAATGCATTCTGTGTACTTATTATATGTCAGGTCTATACCAGTGAACTTCCCCATTCCATTTTTTTGAAACATATTTAATTAAAAGCATCAAGTAGTACAAAAGGTAATGTTTGGATAGGTCAGGCAATAAGAAATACTCTAAGCAATGGAGATATGTAACAAAAATGCAGGAACCACAGGAAGAACATTGCATGTGGATGACAAAACACACAAGTATATTTATAAAAACATTTATTACTAGCGACAGCGGTGGCGATGGCATATGCGCAGCAGGAGCTTGGGGTATTTATAGCAAAAAATACCCCGATAATACTGCGGAGGGCATTCGCAGAGATAGCGCTTTCTCGCAAGCTCTGTCCCTGCATGCGATTATTGATACATCCATGCGATGTATACAATAATCGCATTGCGAGTTTGGTTGATTTTATCACGACATCCGCATCCCAAGATGCGGATGGTGATAAATCAGCCCCACAGAAAGAAGGAAGATATTACCTCTAAAACTGTTGGAACAGTTTCAAACTGGGACTGGCCCCTTTTAACCACGGCTCCGACTGGGATTGTTCAGAGTCGTTTACACTGCACATTGGTGCATTATCTGCCGGGAGTCTCAGCTACAGTTAGGGACTCCGGCTCCTACCCCAGATAACACTGGTCCCAACCCTGGATAGTGTCAGCACTGCATGAAGTAACATCTGCTCCTGTTACCCCTCCCTTAATCTGGGCCTGGATTCAAACGGGTATCATGACAATAGTTGACACACATACGGTTGACACAACTTTTTTCGGAAAGGGGGGGGGGGGTTAAATGGTTTTTAATGGTTTTGGACTACATTTGGGAATGGTGACCTTCCCAAAACGTGGCGAGTGTGCATGCATCCGCTAATTAGGCTTCCATGTGGTTACATATACAAAATGACATAAAAAAAAAATCCTTGTGTCAACGTTTTTTATGTTGACCATTTCCATGTCAACCTTTTGCTTGTGTCAACCTTTTGTACCTTTTGACCTTTTATGGTGTCTACCTTTGCATGTCGACCTTTTGACCCAGTCATCCTGCTGCATGTTGACCATATGGGGTTGACCTATTGACTGCAAACCTAATTCTGGTGGACCCAATGATCAACACCCCAAAATAGGCCCGTCATCATATCAGTATTATTACCTGCTGCCTGATTGGCCACACAATCGCCATAAATCGTAAGTATTTACAGTAAATAGTTTTTTTAGTTTTCACACAGAATTATGCAATTTTTCTGTTATGTGTTTAGGAAGACAGCGTGGCTGATAGTGGAGGGGTGTACACATCTACGTGGCTCTGGCCACATCCACAGAGCAGTGGTCACAGCTCCTCCCCTTCTTAGCAAAGACCATTGAACATTTTCAGCTCCAGTCCCAACATTTTCAGCCCCAGCCATTAATCCAAGCCTGGAAATAGCAAAACTACGGCAGAGCATTCTCGAATGTGTAGTTCCACAACATACGGAGGGCTGCATGTTGAATACCACTTATATAAAGTATGCAAAGCCACAACAAATAGACACCCTTCACCACATACTTCTAAAAAGAGGTAAAATGTAAATAACCAATATTTTTGTTCCTTTTATAGCAGTAATGGTAACTATGAGAAATCATTGATCCCTGTAGCTCTGGGTAAAAGGGATTTATTGTGATTTTTGCCCATTTGATACCTGAACGGAATTTTCATCTACCTGAGATTCATGTTAATAGTAAATGCTATATATGTTTGGACAGTGGCCACAGCCAATCCTATTAGGTCCAGTATATTGAATTTGTAAATAGCAAGACTGGATTTGTTAAATTAGATGGATGATAACATGGATTATCATCAAGTGCAATTATGCATGTACTGTATGTGTATGCAGGGATGGACTGGCCCAAAGTGGCACAGGGAAAAACCCCAGTGGGCCCGACTGCCCGAGGGCCCACCTCCTTCTCTAGGTATCTGGTTCCAGACTGTGCACTTACATTATACTAGGGCTATGGGATAATTTCTACAGTGCATTGATAATTTCTACAGTACATTATCATACATGCAATAGCAGTATTAACTATATATAATTATCAATGGGCCTAGCCCACGCACTCTCTAATAGGTAGTCAAACCAATGTGGTGGCTGGCCACACCCCCTCTGGAGACTGACCACACCCTTAAACATGCATTCCCTGGTGGGCACTTCATGCCCCAGTCCGACCCTGTGTGTGTTGTTAATGCTGATTAACTTTCAGAAAGAAAAAGCAACACCTTAAATATATATCTGTTCAGGCCGCTGCGACCACTAAGCGTGTGTGTGTTAAACCCCTAACAGATGCGTACACGTCATGTGCACACGTCGTCACGCTGTAAGCATAATGTGGCTACACGTGTGGCGGAATACACTTTGCAACCCCTAACAGGAAAGGAATGCAACACCAGATTGTATTTAAAAATGTTGGGATCCAACCTACCAACAGTTATTTACTCAAAAGGGGGTTACAATAATTATACAATCACATAAGAGAAGAGGCTACAATCAATGGATACATACGTTTGTTCTCCAGCGCCACCCGGTTCCGGTCCTCAGTCAATCTGGGTAGATGACCTTCAGAGAATGCGTTTGACCGGCCAGGCAGCGTGGCTTTTATACATTAGTCCAAATCATGAAACAATGGAATCTGTAATCTCTTCACCCATAGATCAAATGGCTGGTCATTTACAGTACAGGAGGGGTCAGAGGTCGGTTTGAATAGGTGGGCGATGCCTGGTCCAGGTGCACTTGCAGATGGTCTCCACTGGGTTCCCGCCGAATATCAAGAGTACAGTAAATGCAGTGTAATATTAATATTCTGTTCCTGCACATATCTATGCGCAGGAGCGTGCTACCTTCTGCAAACTGCTACCGGAATATTGCTCTTAATATACTGTACATCTGGATACCAAACACCACCTCCTAACCTAATTCTGTCCCCTCATATCCTGTACAGTCGAATCCCTCTGTTGTACCTTTTAAACAAATGAAACTCGCTGGTGTGGTGCATGTAGGCTATGTGTAAATTATGTGCTATGTGAATTAAATATGAGATATGTCTTTGTGGATTTTCCATGCGAATGCATATGCTACCGTAATTACTCATAACATGCGCTAACACGCACGACCGCGTGAGCAGTTATACGTAGCTTGCGAGTATGCGCATGCACGGAAGAACAAGCACTCGCACGGAGGCCATCTGTGTGGTGATTGTACGTGATGCGTGTGGCTATAATATTTTTTACTTCGACAGTCCACCCTTTGGCAGTCAACAATAACTGCCACACCTTCCTAATAAAACTGAAAATATTATCTATACATTATATACAAAGTTCAGATGACTGGGGGAGAGTTGTAGGTGGGAAATGTATAGCCTAGTGAGATAGGAAAAAGCATGAATGTATGAATTAATGTCTGAGGGGCATGATTCATCGTGCCGTACATGTTCTACGTAAGCTTTGAGGTATTGCGAAGTATACATTAACTCCTCCTCATCCCGTATTAAGGGTCTGTAAATGGGCAAACAAACACTACAGAGCTCTTTCTAGGCAAGGTCATTAGCCCTCACCTTTCTGGCTTCTTATACCAACAAATGGGGAGCACATTTATCTGATTATACATGGAGGGGAAACGTATGTGTGTGCTACTATATGTAGATAACGTTTATCATCTATGTGTGCCAATAACTGAGGATTGCAGAGATGAAGGTAAGACACATAAAAAAAATATACATTCACATCAATTTTGGGTCTGGTTGACGTCTTTTCCGATTGGATGTTTCTGGGTATAGGGGGAAACAGAAAGAAATGGTGAAAGAAACAGGCCATGAAATTCATTTGCAATCCTTATCATAACACTGTTTCTACAGATGGGTCATAAATCAAATGCGCTGCTGTAACAACGCCCTCGCTCCTTAGACTCATCAAATTTGTGCTGTGCTTGTGCCACGTCAGAATTCTAACACACCTGAATATCAGACCAATAATTATGACGACACCCAGGATACAAAGGAGAAACTTTCCTACACTCGCGATTACATTCTGCACCCACTCTCCTAATCCAGAAAACCATTTGAGTGGATTCAACCATGAGGCCCAGCCGGTCAATTCATTACCCACATCGTCAAGGTAAGGTCGTGTTTCCGTCGGAACTCCCACTTTAACTGCAATATCTCGTCCATCTTTTGATCGATGATCTCCGTGGGGTCGTCAGTGCTATTCGTAATATACATACAGCACTTCACACCATATTGAGTTGCCAAAGTAACACAGAATCCACCTGTCACAGCCGTAACATAATTAAGGACCATTCCGTGTTTGACCAGCTCCTTCTTGTAGACTTGTAACCCCCTGCCCGTATAACTGAAGGTGTCATCATACATCTCAGTGATATTATCTATCAAGTTCGCTAGCGTATGGATATACCTATAATTTATAGTTCCTCTGGCAGTACGGGTGATATCTAATGCGAGAAGAACTTGAATCCCAGTGGATTCAGAGGCTGCGTGCCCTGCCCTATCTATGAGGTGTCTCTTGACGATGTGTTCATAATGGGCATGAGTATAAGGAGTCTGAGCATTGCGGTGAATGTCTTTCATTTTGTCGTGTGCTATGGTCATGACCTCTGGTTGTACTCTCCCAAAATAACACAACTCTTCAGAGCTCGGAGTATGCCACTTGTACGCTTTCCTCCCACATATGAAATAAGCATCATCTGGGAGAACATAAGGGACAAAATGCATCAACACCATATCACATATCTTCCTTATAAAGAAACCAATCCCTAGTTTTCTCATTTGCTCAGTACAAGTATCGGGCTGGATGATGTGGTCACAATACCCCTGCAACACTTTTCCAGCCCACATGGTTTTAATCCCACGTGTATACCTATACCGAAAGTACTTCCCACTGGTGGCTATCTTACGTACAAGTTCAGAGTCGATAGGTATTCTATCAGCTCTGTGTGAAAAGGTAATTGTCTGGTTATTCCATGTCACTTCCCAATTTCCTGGTTTTTCGGAAATTGAACACATTAAAACACAATAGTGACCTATCTACGTGATACTGGTGGAGCTTCAAGCTAGAGAGCCTAGATATATTGAATTTCTTGTCCAATGGTCTCCCACCCCATAATTCGAGTACCTCATCTATCGTTAAAGGATATGGCACTAATCCCAACTTACTCTGTCCTTGAGGTACCTGTGAGCACACCCAGCATTCTGTTTGGTTTGAGACCGTACCCACTAATGAATGGTAATCACTCAAAGGATGTCTGCCAATGTCAATATTACTGTTTGACTGACATCTCTGGATGCACCCATCTTCGACTGGGTGTGGTTCGTTTTATCGGCATGCGTTTGTGCGACAATGTTTGGATCGACCACGGTAGTTCGAACAATACAACTCATCGACTGTCTGTATATCGGCAGTAGCTTTAGTTCGACATGTATTTGTTCGACCATAACAAATGATCGTCAGCTACTTTATCGAATAGTTTAGTTAGACATAACATACTGTTCGACATAATATAAATAGACATGGATTAAGATCGACAGTAGTTTGTTCGACAACAGCGTTAGACCGACAGTAACTAGTTCGACATTAAATAGGCCGACTGCCATTAGTTCGAACATCTTTTAGTTCGAAATTTGTTTTGTCGACCGTTACTAAATCGACCGCAAATTTGGTAGACAAAACCTAGATCGACACTTAAAAGGCTCGACAGGTAATATGTCGACATATACAAAATCGACAAAACAAAGGTCGACAAAACTTAGATCGACACTTAAAAGCCTCGACATGTAATAGGTCGACATATACAAGATCGACAAAACTTCGATCGACCAAACTTAGATCGACACTTAAAATGGTCCACAGATAATAGGTCGACATACACAAGGTCTGCCAGCACACCTGGGCACCCTGCTGCACATCTGCAACGCTGACACCCTCCACCCCCCCGCTATTCCCCACGATACCCGTGCAAAGTTAGACGCCGCCTCCATCCCCCCTAGTCACCCCGCTGCCCGTCTACATTTACATGCCTAGCTATACACCCCACTGCCTTACGTGCTCCATGTTTCCCCGTGGCACTACAAGTAACACAACGCCCTGGCACTGCTCCCCGCTCTGGTAGCACAGTCACACCCTTCAAGAAACACCCCACCCATGTCTGCCAGCACACCTGGGCACCCTGCTGCACATCTGCAACGCTGACACCCTCCAACCCCCCCGCTATTCCCCACGATACCCGTGCAAAGTTAGACGCCGCCTCCATCCCCCCTAGTCACCCCGCTGCCCGTCTACATTTACACGCCTAGCTATACACCCCACTGCCTTACGCGCTCCATGTTTCCCCGTGGCACTACAAGTAACACAACGCCCGGGCACTGCTCATCGCTCTGGTAGCACAGTCACACCCTTCAAGAAACACCCCACCCATGTCTGCCAGCACACCTGGGCACCCTGCTGCACATCTGATACCCGTGCAAAGTTAGACGCCGCCTCCATCCCCCCTAGTCACCCCGCTGCCCGTCTACATTTACACGCCTAGCTATACACCCCACTGCCTTACGCGCTCCATGTTTCCCCATGGCACTACAAGTAACACAACGCCCTGGCACTGCTCCCCGCTCTGGTAGCACAGTCACACACTTCAGCCATCCACCTAGCCGCCTAGCCCCTATATGCACTTAACCTCACCTCCCTCCAACTGTCCCCCGAACCCCAGCTATCACCAGCCGTGTACCCCGAGACGCACACCGCTCTCTCTAGCCATCTACCCCTCTACCACCATACGCTCCCCCACAGCCGTGTACTGCCCCTATACGCCCCAGCACACCGGAACGTCACCCCGTTATCGTGCGGAGGTGCAGCCAGCATTCCCCATAGCGCTACAGGTGCCAAAATTACACCAACACTCTAGCTACATAATCCCCGTGGATAAGTACTGCAAGCTCCATAATGGCAGAGTTTGCTTAAGTTAACCGTTCCGGGACAACGTTCCAAGATACATTCCGGTTAATGTTTTTTTTTTTTTAAATTTGATTTAAATGATGCTATCACTGATGACACCAATCAAAACATAACATGTCCGTTCGCGCTGAAATCCAACCAATAAAATATACTCCTACATAAGACAAATCAACAGTTCAGTATGGCCTGACGTATCGTGGTGCCACTAAATTAGCCAATAATACTACATGATTCCTATAGTGAAGGAGGAGCGATGTTCCCGCTCTTTTACACAGAATATAAGCTCTGTCCCTCCCTTGCATAGGCGCCATTTGCTTGAGACTGCTAACTGGCTGTATACGGTCTGTTAGCGTCTTGTGATTGGCTTCTAGCGATTCTGATTTCCATATCAGAGCTTTTCTGGAGAAGTGACCGTGACAAGAATTCTTCCGACGAAGAGGAGAAGACCAATCCAGTTTTTTTTCTCATCTTAATAGGTAAGCGCTGAGCTAAATGTACTCTGTCTTTCTATTACACTATCATGCTAAATAAACTGTCCCATATTTCTTATTCTCTTTTTCAACTGCTATCTCTGCCACTGCTGATGGGCATTATTTGTATATCTGTTACTGCAGTGTGGGAGATGTCAGTATCTGGCACTGCTTTCTGGCATAATATGTGTATTTTTCACCGTTTGTTTGCAAAATTTGTGTATCTGTCACTGCTTGGGTTCATTATTTGTGTATATGTTACTGCTGGTTTGCCTAAATTTTGTAACTGGCACTGCTAGTTGGCATAATTTGGGTATCTGGCACTGCTGGGTGGCATAATTTCTGTATTTGGCACTGCTGGGTGGCATAATTTCTGTATTTGGCACTGCTGGGTGGCATAATTTGGGTATTTGGCACTGCTGGCTGTTATAATTTGGGTATCTGGCACTGCTGGCTGGCATAATTTGGGTATCTGGCCTTGCTTGGGTTCATTATTTGTGTATATGTCACTGCTGTTTGGCATAATTTCTGTATTTGGCACTGCTGGGTGGCATAATTTGGGTATTTGGCACTGCTGGGTGTTATAATTTGGGTATCTGGCACTGCTGGCTGGCATAATTTGGGTATCTGGCCTTGCTTGGGTTCATTATTTGTGTATATGTCACAGCTGTTTGGCATAATTTCTGTATTTGGCACTGCTGGGTGGCATAATTTGGGTATCTGGCACTGCTGGCTGGCATAATTTGGGGATCTGGCCTTGCTTGGGTTCATTATTTGTGTATATGTCACAGCTGTTTGGCATAATTTCTGTATTTGGCACTGCTGGGTGGCATAATTTGGGTATTTGGCACTGCTGGGTGTTATAATTTGGGTATCTGGCACTGCTGGCTGGCATAATTTGGGTATCTGGCCTTGCTTGGGTTCATTATTTGTGTATATGTCACAGCTGTTTGGCATAATTTCTGTATTTGGCACTGCTGGGTGGCATAATTTGGGTATTTGGCACTGCTGGGTGGCATTATTTCTGTATTTGGCACTGCTGGGTGGCATAATTTCTGTATTTGGCACTGCTGGGTGGCATAATTTCTGTATTTGGCACTGCTGGGTGGCATAATTTCTGTATTTGGCACTGCTGGGTGGCATAATTTGGGTATTTGGCACTGCTGGGTGGCATAATTTCTGTATTTGGCACTGCTGGGTGGCATAATTTCTGTATTTGGCACTGCTGGGTCACATAATTTCTGTATTTGGCACTGCTGGGTGGCATCATTTCTGTATTTGGCACTGCTGGGTGGCATAATTTCTGTATTTGGCACTGCTGGGTGGCATAATTTCTGTATTTGGCACTGCTGGGTGGCATAATTTCTGTATTTGGCACTGCTCGGTGGCATAATTTGGGTATTTGGCACTGCTGGGTGGCATAATTTCTGTATTTGGCACTGCTGGGTGGCATAATTTCTGTATTTGGCACTGCTGGGTGGCATAATTTCTGTATTTGGCATTGCTGGGTGGCATAATTTCTGTATTTGGCACTACTGGGTCGCATAATTTCTGTATTTGGCACTGCTGGGTGGCATAATTTGGGTATTTGGCACTGCTGGCTGGCATAATTTGGGTATCTGGCACTGCTGGGTGGCATAATTTCTGTATTTGGCACTGCTGGGTGGCATAATTTGGGTATTTGGCACTGCTGGGTATTATAATTTGGGTATCTGGCACTGCTGGCTGGCATAATTTGGGGATCTGGCCTTGCTTGGGTTCATTATTTGTGTATATGTCACAGCTGTTTGGCATAATTTCTGTATTTGGCACTGCTGGGTCGCATAATTTCTGTATTTGGCACTGCTGGGTGGCATAATTTCTGTATTTGGCACTGCTGGGTCGCATAATTTCTGTATTTGGCACTGCTGGATGGCATAATTTCTGTATTTGGCACTGCTGGGTCGCATAATTTCTGTATTTGGCACTGCTGGGTGGCATAATTTCTGTATTTGGCACTGCTGGGTCGCATAATTTCTGTATTTGGCACTGCTGGGTGGCATAATTTCTGTATTTGGCACTGCTGGGTGGCATAATTTCTGTATTTGGCACTGCTAGGTGGCATAATTTGGGTATTTGGCACTGCTGGGTGGCATAATTTCTGTATTTGGCACTGCTGGGTGGCATAATTTCTGTATTTGGCACTGCTGGTGGCATAATTTCTGTATTTGGCACTGCTGGGTGGCATAATTTCTGTATTTGGCACTGCTGGGTGGCATAATTTGGGTATTTGGCACTGCTGGGTGTCATAATTTGGGTATCTGGCACTGCTGGGTGTCATAATTTGGGTATCTGGCACTGCTGGGTGGCATAATTTCTGTATTTGGCACTGCTGGGTGGCATAATTTCTGTATTTGGCACTGCTGGGTGGCATAATTTGGGTATTTGGCACTGCTGGGTGTTATAATTTGGGTATCTGGCACTGCTGGCTGGCATAATTTGGGGATCTGGCCTTGCTTGTGTTCATTATTTGTGTATATGTCACAGCTGTTTGGCATAATTTCTGTATTTGGCACTGCTGGGTGGCATAATTTGGGGATCTGGCCTTGCTTGGGTTCATTATTTGTGTATATGTCAAAGCTGTTTGGCATAATTTCTGTATTTGGCACTGCTGGGTGGCATAATTTCTGTATTTGGCACTGCTGGGTGGCATAATTTCTGTATTTGGCACTGCTGGGTGGCATAATTTCTGTATTTGGCACTGCTGGGGTTCATTATTTTGGTATATGTCACTGCTGGTTGGCACAATTTGGGTATGTTGCACTGCTAGTATAATTATTATTATTATTATTATTATTATTATTATTATTATTTTATTTTTTTTTAAGTTTTTTTTCCAGAGATGTCCAAGGAAGAAGCAAGGAGGCTTTCTCTATCCGCACAGGAAGAAGAATCATCTGAAAGACAGCAAGAAACCTCACCAACCGACCATGGCAGAGTTTCGCATGAAGAAGCGGACTCGGGAGAAGAATCCAGCAGCAGGGCACCCAACTTCACAGATGAAGAAACGGACACCCTAATCAATCAAGTTGTTCATCACTCCTTTAAACTTTTCGGATCGCCGGCAAGAAATGTTCATCACCGATTCAAGGGAACGACGTGGAATGAAATCTCTGAATCAGTTTCTTTGGAAGGTGGGTTCCAGCGAAGCACCGAAAGTTGCAAGAAAAGGTTACGCGACTGTAGAAGATCCGTCAATCACAAGATCCAAAAAGGCCAAAAATTACACAAGGATTGGGAAAAGAAGATGGAGAACTACTTCGTACTTGTGCAGGAAGAAATGGCAGGAACCAGTGCAGAAGGTATTATTTTTACAAATTCTATAAAAAAAAAAAATGTTATATTCATTTTTAAAAAGTAATTATTTTAAAAAAAAATGACAATTTCTTATTTCTTTCAAAAGGAGCCACAAAAGATTCAACGCCAACCAAACATAGCACGCCACAAACGGAAACAACGCCAAAGAAGAAAACAAAATCTCAGAAAGGTGAGGGACATATTATATTTTCATATATATACTGTATAGTGATGTGCACCGGAAATTTTTCGGGTTTTGTGTTTTGGTTTTGGGTTCGGTTCCGCGGCCGTGTTTTGGGTTCGAACGCGTTTTGGCAAAACCTCACCAAATTTTTTTTGTCGGATTCGGGTGTGTTTTGGATTCGGGTGTTTTTTTTCAAAAAACCCTAAAAAACAGCTTAAATCATAGAATTTGGGGGTCATTTTGATCCCATAGTATTATTAACCTCAATAACCATAATTTCCACTCATTTCCAGTCTATTCTGAACACCTCACACCTCACAATATTATTTTTAGTCCTAAAATTTGCACCGAGGTCGCTGGATGGCTAAGCTAAGCGACACAAGTGGCCGACACAAACACCTGGCCCATCTAGGAGTGGCACTGCAGTGTCAGGCAGGATGGCCCTTCAAAAAAATACTCCCCAAACAGCACATGACGCAAAGAAAAAAATAGGCGCAATGAGGTAACTGTGTGACTAAGCTAAGCGACCCTAGTGGCCGACACAAACACCTGGCCCATCTAGGAGTGGCACTGCAGTGTCACGCAGGATGGCCCTTCAAAAAAATACTCCCCAAACAGCACATGACGCAAAGAAAAAAAGAGGCGCAATGAGGTAGCTGTGTGACTAAGCTAAGCGACCCTAGTGGCCGACACAAACACCTGGCCCATCTAGGAGTGGCACTGCAGTGTCACGCAGGATGGCCCTTCAAAAAAATACTCCCCAAACAGCACATGACGCAAAGAAAAATGAAAGAAAAAAGAGGTGCAAGATGGAATTGTCCTTGGACCCTCCCACCCACCCTTATGTTGTATAAACAGGACATGCACACTTTAACGAACCCATCATTTCAGCGACAGGGTCTGCCACACGACTGTGACTGAAATGACTGGTTGGTTTGGGCCCCCACCAAAAAAGAAGCAATCAATCTCTCCTTGCACAAACTGGCTCTACAGAGGCAAGATGTCCACCTCATCATCATCGTCCAATTCATCACCCCTTTCACTGTGTACATCCCCCTCCTCACAGATTATTAATTCGTCCCCACTGGAATCCACCATCTCAGGTCCCCGTCTACTTTCTGGAGGCAATTGCTGCTGGTGAATGTCTCCATGGAGGAATTGATTATAATTCATTTTAATGAACAGCATCTTCTCCACATTTTCTGGAAGTAACCTCGTACGCCGATTGCTGACAAGGTGAGCGGCGGCACTAAACACTCTTTCGGAGTACACACTGGAGGGAGGGCAACTTAGGTAGAATAAAGCCAGTTTCTGCAAGGGCCTCCAAATTGCCTCTTTTTCCTGCCAGTATACGTACGGACTGTCTGACGTGCCTACTTGGATGCGGTCACTCATATAATCCTCCACCATTCTTTCAATGGTGAGAGAATCATATGCAGTGACTGTAGACGACATGTCAGTAATCGTTGGCAGGTCCTTCAGTCCGGACCAGATGTCAGCATCAGCAGTCGCTCCAGACTGCCCTGCATCACCGCCAGCGGGTGGGCTCGGAATTCGTAGCCTTTTCCTCGCACCCCCAGTTGCGGGAGAATGTGAAGGAGGAGATGTTGACGGGTCGCGTTCCGCTTGACTTGACAATTTTCTCACCAGCAGGTCTTTGAACCCCTGCAGACTTGTGTCTGCCGGAAAGAGAGATCCAACGTAGGTTTTAAATCTAGGATCGAGCACGGTGGCCAAAATGTAGTGCTCTGATTTCAACAGATTGACCACCCGTGAATCCTGGTTAAGCGAATGAAGGGCTCCATCCACAAGTCCCACATGCCTAGCGGAATCGCTCTGTTTATCTCCTCCTTCAATGCCTCCAGCTTCTTCTGCAAAAGCCTGATGAGGGGAATGACCTGACTCAGGCTGGCAGTGTCTGAACTGACTTCACGTGTGGCAAGTTCAAAAGGTTGCAGAACCTTGCACAACGTTGAAATCATTCTCCACTGCGCTTGAGACAGGTGCATTCCACCTCCTTTGCCTATATCGTGGGCAGATGTATAGGCTTGAATGGCCTTTTGCTGCTCCTCCATCCTCTGAAGCATATAGAGGGTTGAATTCCACCTCGTTACCACCTCTTGCTTCAGATGATGGCAGGGCAGGTTCAGGTGTTTTTGGTGATGCTCCAGTCTTCTGTACGCGGTGCCTGTACGCCGAAAGTGGCCAGCAATTCTTCTGGCCACCGACAGCATCTCTTGCACGCCCCTGTCGTTTTTTAAATAATTCTGCACCACCAAATTCAAGGTGTGTGCAAAACATGGGACGTGCTGGAATTTGCCCAGATGTAATGCACGCACAATATTGCTGGCGTTGTCCGATGCCACAAATCCCCAGGAGAGTCCAATTGGGGTAAGCCATTCTGCGATGATCTTCCTCAGTTGCCGTAAGAGGTTTTCAGCTGTGTGCGTATTCTGGAAAGCGGTGATACAAAGCGTAGCCTGCTTAGGAACGAGTTGGCGTTTGCGAGATGCTGCTACTGGTGCCGCCGCTGCTGTTCTTGCAGCGGGAGGCAATACATCTACCCAGTGGGCTGTCACAGTCATATAGTCCTGAGTCTGCCCTGCTCCACTTGTCCACATGTCCGTGGTTAAGTGGACATTGGGTACAACTGCATTTTTTAGGACACTGGTGAGTCTTTTTCTGACGTCCGTGTACATTCTCGGTATTGCCTGCCTAGAGAAGTGGAACCTAGATGGTATTTGGTAACGGGGGCACACTACCTCAAGCAATTCTCTAGTTCCCCGTGAACTAACGGCGGATACTGGAAGCACGTCTAACACCAACATAGTTGTCAAGGCCTGAGTTATTCGCTTTGCAACAGGATGACTGCTGTGATATTTCATCTTCCTCGCAAAGGACTGTTGGACAGTCAATTGCTTACTGGAAGTAGTACAAGTGGTCTTCCGACTTCCCCTCTGGGATGACGATCGACTCCCAGCAGCAGCAACAACAGCAGCGCCAGCAGCAGTAGGCGTTACACTCAAGGATGCATCGGAGGAATCCCAGGCAGGAGAGGACTCGTCAGACTTGCCAGTGACATGGCCTGCAGGACTATTGGCTTTCCTGGGTAAGGAGGAAATTGACACTGAGGGAGTTGGTGGTGTGGTTTGCGGGAGCTTGGTTACAAGAGGAAGGGATTTACTGGTCAGTGGACTGCTTCCGCTGTCGCCCAAAGTTTTTGAACTTGTCACTGACTTATTATGAATGCGCTGCAGGTGACGTATAAGGGAGGATGTTCCGAGGTGGTTAACGTCCTTACCCCTACTTATTACAGCTTGACAAAGGCAACACACGGCTTGACACCAGTTGTCCGCATTTCTGTTGAAATAATTCCACACTGAAGAGCTGATTTTTTTTGTATTTTGACCAGGCATGTCAATGGCCATATTCCTCCCACGGACAACAGGTGTCTCCCCGGGTGCCTGACTTAAACAAACCACCTCACCATCAGAATCCTCCTTGTCAATTTCCTCCCCAGCGCCAGCAACACCCATATCCTCATCCTGGTGTACTTCAACACTGACATCTTCAATTTGACTATCAGGAACTGGACTGCGGGTGCTCCTTCCAGCACTTGCAGGGGGCGTGCAAATGGTGGAAGGCGCAAGCTCTTCCCGTCCAGTGTTGGGAAGGTCAGGCATCGCAACCTACACAATTGGACTCTCCTTGGGGATTTGTGATTTCGAAGAATGCACAGTTCTTTGCTGTGCTTTTGCCAGCTTAAGTCTTTTCTTTTTTCTAGCGAGAGGATGAGTGCTTCCATCCTCATGTGAAGCTGAACCACTAGCCATGAACATAGGCCAGGGCCTCAGCCGTTCCTTGCCACTCCGTGTCGTAAATGGCATATTGGCAAGTTTACGCTTCTCCTCAGACGCTTTTAATTTTGATTTTTGGGTCATTTTACTGATCTTTTGTGTTTTGGATTTTACATGCTCTGTACTATGACAATGGGCATCGGCCTTGGCAGACGACGTTGATGGCATTTCATCGTCTCGGCCATGACTAGTGGCAGCAGCTTCAGCACGAGGTGGAAGTGGATCTTGATCTTTCCCTATTTTTTTAACCTCCACATTTTTGTTCTCCATATTTTAATGCGCACAACTAAAAGCCACCACAGGTATACAATGTAGATGGATGGATACTATAGTATTATATTACTTATGGATGACGAGTGCACTGACGACACAGAGGTAGGTACAGCCGTGGCCTACTGTACTGCTATATATATATATATATATATATAATATACTGTATAATAATAATAACGGACCTGGTGGACACTGTCAGCAGACTGCTAAACTAGTATGAAGGAAAAAAAAGCCACCACAGGTATACAATGTAGATGGATGGATAGTATAGTATTATATTACTTATGGACGACGAGTGCACTCACGACACAGAGGTAGGTACAGCCGTGGCCTACCGTACTGCTTATATATATAATATACTGTATAATAATAATAACGAACCTGGAGGACACTGTCAGCAGACTGCTAAACTAGTATGAAGAAAAAAAAAGCCACCACAGGTATACAATGTAGATGGATGGATAGTATAGTATTATATTACTTATGGACGACGAGTGCACTCACGACACAGAGGTAGGTACAGCCGTGGCCTACCGTACTGCTTATATATATAATATACTGTATAATAATAATAACGGACCTGGTGGACACTGTCAGCAGACTGCTAAACTAGTATGAAGAAAAAAAAAGCCACCACAGGTATACAATGTAGATGGATGGATAGTATAGTATTATATTACTTATGGACGACGAGTGCACTGACGACACAGAGGTAGGTACAGCCGTGGCCTACCGTACTGCTTATATATATAATATACTGTATAATAATAATAACGAACCTGGTGGACACTGTCAGCAGACTGCTAAACTAGTATGAAGAAAAAAAAAGCCACCACAGGTATACAATGTAGATGGATGGATAGTATAGTATTATATTACTTATGGACGACGAGTGCACTCACGACACAGAGGTAGGTACAGCCGTGGCCTACTGTACTGCTATATATATATATATATATATATATATATATATAATATACTGTATAATAATAATAACGGACCTGGTGGACACTGTCAGCAGACTGCTAAACTAGTATGAAGGGAAAAAAAGCCACCACAGGTATACAATGTAGATGGATGGATAGTATAGTATTATATTACTTATGGACGACGAGTGCACTGACGACACAGAGGTAGGTACAGCCGTGGCCTACCGTACTGCTTATATATATAATATACTGTATAATAATAATAACGAACCTGGTGGACACTGTCAGCAGACTGCTAAACTAGTATGAAGAAAAAAAAAGCCACCACAGGTATACAATGTAGATGGATGGATAGTATAGTATTATATTACTTATGGACGACGAGTGCACTCATGACACAGAGGTAGGTACAGCCGTGGCCTACCGTACTGCTTATATATATAATATACTGTATAATAATAATAACGGACCTGGTGGACACTGTCAGCAGACTGCTAAACTAATATGAAGAAAAAAAAAGCCACCACAGGTATACAATGTAGATGGATGGATAGTATAGTATTATATTACTTATGGACGACGAGTGCACTGACGACACAGAGGTAGGTACAGCCGTGGCCTACCGTACTGCTTATATATATATATAATATACTGTATAATAATAATAACGAACCTGGTGGACACTGTCAGCAGACTGCTAAACTAGTATGAAGAAAAAAAAAGCCACCACAGGTATACAATGTAGATGGATGGATAGTATAGTATTATATTACTTATGGACGACGAGTGCACTCACGACACAGAGGTAGGTACAGCCGTGGCCTACCGTACTGCTTATATATATAATATACTGTATAATAATAATAACGGACCTGGTGGACACTGTCAGCAGACTGCTAAACTAGTATGAAGAAAAAAAAAGCCACCACAGGTATACAATGTAGATGGATGGATAGTATAGTATTATATTACTTATGGACGACGAGTGCACTGATGACACAGAGGTAGGTACAGCCGTGGCCTACCGTACTGCTATATATATATATAATATACTGTATAATAATAACGGACCTGGTGGACACTGTCAGCAGACTGCTAAACTAGTATGAAGAAAAAAAAAAGCCACCACAGGTATACAATGTAGATGGATGGATAGTATAGTATTATATTACTTATAGACGACGAGTGCACTGACGACACAGAGGTAGGTACAGCCGTGGCCTACCGTACTGCTTATATATATAATATACTGTATAATAATAATAACGGACCTGGTGGACACTGTCAGCAGACTGCTAAACTAGTATGTAGAAAAAAAAAGCCACCACAGGTATACAATGTAGATGGATGGATAGTATAGTATTATATTACTTATGGACGACGAGTGCACTGACGACACAGAGGTAGGTACAGCCGTGGCCTACCGTACTGCTATATATATATATATAATTTACTGTATAATAATAACGGACCTGGTGGACACTGTCAGCAGACTGCTAAACTAGTATGAAGAAACAAAAAGCCACCACAGGAGTGTTTTTCAGGCAGACAAACGTATACTGGACTGGTGGTCACTGTCAGCAAAACTGTGCACTGTACTCCTGCTATAACTGCTCCCCAGTCCCCACAATTAGGCAGTGTGAGCAGTGCACTCAGCACAGATATATGCAGCAGTGCAGCACACTGAGTGAGCACAGATATGGTGGAGCGTTTTTTTTCAGGCAGAGAAACAACGGATTAAACTCACTGGTGGTATAATCAAAACCCTGCACTGTACTCCCTAACAGCTGCTCCCCGTCCCCAATCCTCCCCACAATTATAGCTAAGTCACTCAGTCTTTACTCTTTTCTACTATAACGGAGAGGACGCCAGCCACGTCCTCTCCCTATCAATCTCAATGCACGTGTGAAAATGGCGGCGACGCGCGGCTCCTTATATAGAATCCGAATCTCGCGAGAATCCGACAGCGGGATGATGATGTTCGGGCGCGCTCGGGCTAACCGAGCAAGGCGGGAGGATCCGAGTCGCTCGGACCCGTGAAAAAAAAGGTGAAGTTCGGGGATCCGAACCCGCTCATCACTAATATATATATATTATATATATATATATATATATATATATATATATATATATATATATATATCCAAAAAATATTTTTTCATGAACAAAACTAATAACTACAGTATGTTCTTTATATAAATATTACAGATTCCACAGTTAAGGCAAAGAGAAGAGTTTCTTTTGGATATCCGACAACTGGAGGAGGTGCTGAGGATACCGGTAAGGCATAGTTTTTGGACATGAAATTAACAATGTTGGTACATGTATATCTGTCAATGGGTGTATGCACTGTTTGCGTATCTTTAGCTGTCGGCGTTTCTGGCACTGCATATTTTTTTGTTATAATTATTGTATATATCTATATTTACATTTTAGAAACACAGATACAGCATACAATATTGCCGATTGATTCAACACTGCAAGCAGCGCCACTTTAAGAAGAATCAGCCCAGAGGCACCCACCCACGGTGCAGGAAGAAACATCATCCCAACAGCCACTTCCAGAAGAAAATTCATCACAGGGGCACCCACAGTCACTGCCAGAAGAGTCCTTTTCACAGAGCTACCCTGCATTTGGAGACCAGAATCTTGTGGAAAGAACAGAGCAAATTCCGGACATGGAAACTTCAGGCAGTGTAGCAGAAGTCCTTGAATCAACAACACCGGAAACTACGCGAGGAGGTAGCAATTTTCTATTTATTTACAATTTAGGAGTGTTTAATTTGTGTTCAACTGTAATTTGTTAAACTAAATCATTTACTTGTATTACAGAGTCATCACTCAATCTAATACTGGAAGCTTTAAAGAACATGGAGCAATGTAGAGCTGAAGAAAGCCAAAGGATTAATAGTCGTTTGGACAACATGGAACAGAACATCGACCATATCAAGACAGCTGTTCAACAAAATGACGCGATGATATCGCTGGGCCGATACTACGATCAACTTGTGTCAGCACATATGTCGGTGGTTGGACATTGCAAGAGCATGCAGCAAAAGATTGAAGAGATCAGCACCAACCAAAATGAACAGCGGGATGGACAATCGCATCAGGAACAACTCTGTCAACAACAGAATGATTCTCTGGAACATATTTCATTGCAATGCCAACAGATTGGAACAGGCCTTCAAAGCATGCTACTGTGGCAACAACAGTGCAACGTAAACACAAGCATGATTTCAACAAGCCTGCAGCTGATGACAGACGAAGGAAGAAGATTGCACAGCGCACAACCACAGCAAGCAGAACGAAGTTCGGAAGTCACAACACCATCAAACAGAACATCAATTGATCAAGAAATGTATGCTCAAGAAGAGAGAGGAGATCTGGCTTACCAAAGAGCATTGTCCATTTTGAGACTGCAGCGTCAAAGGTCAGAAGAATTGGAGCAGTCCATAATACAGCAAGAGATGTGGAACAGAGCACAGCAGGAGATGTTGGAACAAGCACAGACGGTTATGTGGAGGAGCATGCCCGAGCCCAGGAGGAGCATGACCCAGCACCGGAGGAGCATGCCCCAGCTCCGGAGGAGCCGTCCGGAGCCCCGGAGGAGCCGTCCACAACAGCAAACTAGCCGGACACAGGGACCAGTCTGCTAATCAAGCGCAGAGGCTGACATAGAGCTCGGCGGAGGACTTGCTAAGGGTAAATCATCTAGCTTTTTCCTCTTTCTTTTCCCCAACAAGTTAGGTATTTGTCCTTAGTGATGTGCTAAGTTAGGGAAAGGAGATCAGCAAAGGTGTCAGGGACAGTTAGTGACAAACAAAGCAAGTTTTTATATAAACTGACTGTGTCTTTTTTTTCTTTACAGCATACCGACACCTGGCAAGACCTAATCGGAGAAGGGTCCAGTCCGCTAATCAAGCACAGAGGCTGGCATAGAGCTCGGCGGAGGACTTGCTAAGGGTAAATCATCTATCTTTTTCCGCTTTCTTTTCCCCAACAAGTTAGGTATTTGTCCTTAGTGATGTGCTAAGTTAGGGAAAGGAGATCAGCAAAGGTGTCAGGGACAGTTAGTGACAAACAAAGCAAGTTTTTATATAAACTGACTGTGTCTTTTTTTTCTTTACAGCATACCGACTCCTGGCAAGACCTAATCGGAGAAGGGTCCAGTCCGCTAATCAAGCACAGAGGCTGGCATAGAGCTCGGCGGAGGACTTGCTAAGGGTAAATCATCTAGCTTTTTCCTCTTTCTTTTCCCCAACAAGTTAGGTATTTGTCCTTAGTGATGTGCTAAGTTAGGGAAAGGAGATCAGCAAAGATGTCAGGGACAGTTAGTGACAAACAAAGCAAGTTTTTATATAAACTGACTGTGTCTTTTTTTTCTTTACAGCATACCGACACCTGGCAAGACCTAATCGGAGAAGGGTCCAGTCTGAGAAGACAACAGAATAATGATGCAGGCATAGAGCTACCAAGGGATGCTGCATCGTGTAAGTCTGATTTTTCTTAAGTCACAGAAGATAATGGATACACATTAGTTTTAGGGGGTATGGACCAGTTCTATATTAGCCTTGGGCACTTTAGTAAATAGTGTATGGTGGATGCCTGTTGTATTCCCATACTAACAGACGCAATTTTAATTATGTGCCCGTAGGAGCCGGGCACACTTGTGCAAGATTGTTAATTATCTGCTTTTGTTTTTCACATTTTTCATGCAGGACTGGTTGACACAAGCCTGCATGCTTAGTGGGACTTAGGGTTGTGTGGAACAGGCCAACCTCATATAGGGTTACTGGTACTGTTCCACGCTGATAGGTGACTGATCTCGCAAGCGCAATGTTATTTTGGCAGCTTACACTAACAGGCATCACAGGGAAGCGCATCTCCTCCACAAAGTCTGTCTCCACAGCGGTACGAATGCTTCTTAGTAAGGGGGGGAGGGAGCATTGTAGAATAGAAATAACTTTTAATTAACTTGATTTAGCAACCCAGCTGATTTGTAATTTTTTAAAAGTTGGTGTTGCTGTATCCATGTTCTGTGGGTCCATGTTGGCTTTGTGATAAATTGGGTTTTTCAATTTTCATGTGTGTGTGTGTCCCTTCACATTACCATGTCATGTTAATGTGTTTGATGCACAGCAGTGTGTCTATATTCCTCGGGTTAATATATTAAATGTAACAAAAATCGTAGACATTCTCAGGCGAGAGGGACAAATCAAAAAGATGCCATTAAAGGGATCATATCAAATATTTCTATCAAATTTGAGCATACTGAGAAAGAGATGAAAAACTTAAGTCAGTCTATGGATGACATGATGAATAGAGATTAAGTGACAATACCAGAGTCACAGACCCCTACCATTAGTCCAACAATGCGTACTGTGGCATATATGATGCAAGGTGACAATGATGATGAAGTGTCTTACGCAGAGTATGGTGATGTTTTTGGTGGGGGTCTGTATCTTTATTACAAGGGCTAAAATCTGTGATATAAACCATAAGCGACATTATACACATTACTGAGAAAATACGGAGGACATGGAGTCTTATTTAAATGTAAAAAAAAAAACCCCGGTTACTTTTAAAGCATCAAAATAGGCAAATGCTGTATTTGCAGAAAATTAAGTTGTGAAAAGTAGAAGTATGAAAGGACATGGTTATACATTAATATGGCTGTATTGTAAAATAACTCTAAATTTACTATTTTAATCTCCTTTTGCAGCACGTCCATGATGGAAGAACTGAAAAGTTTGGAAATAAAAGATCATTGCGGCACAGAAGCGTTCTACAGTCCAAACCAAAAACATCAACCCTAAAGGCATTGTTCCAGGCATCAAATAAAGAAGCTCAAAAATGGGGGCATAGCTAAACTAGGACTTCAAAAACTGTAATCCAATGCTCTCATGATCGCCAGCATTGATTGTTGGAACTGGTTTTCCAAAAAAATGAGAGTCTAACCACCAAAATCCATTATGTATGCAGCTGTGAGGCTATATTAACACGCTAGATGCTCATAGCATGCAGATGCACTCTGTTAGTGGCTCATTCGGTTACCTGTATTCTTCAGGATTCAAAATAAAGTACTTTATCTTGCATCCTAGAGGATACTGGGGTAAACATTTGTACCATGGACAATAGACAGGTCCACTAGGAGCCACGTGCTCTTTGAGGGTTTAGTAGTGTTGGCTAGCTAATCCCTCTATGTCGCTCCTAGTAGAATGTTTAGAAAATCTGCCTGGAGGAGAAATTCACAAGTGTGAGAGCTCCTGAGGATTTTAGCTGGTTTTTATTAGTTTAAGGTTAGTATTTGACCGGAGAATGGGTTGGACCAGTATGCCTGCTTCGTTGGACTTGGGGAGGAGAACAGAAAAACTTTGTAAAGAGTTAATGGTCCTGTTACTACTCTGACACCACAAGGAGCATCTGATGGAGTTATTCACAAGAACAAACAACACCCCTAACAGAGCATGAAGATGTGAAGAGTGGTGAGTACAGTTCCGGTGTAACGATTAGCTGGTAGACTATGGATATGGCGGCACAAGGATACCATCTACAGACTACCACAGACAATGGACTGCGGAAGCAGACTACAGGAGAAACGTGTACATCCTGCCCTTCACAGGTGAGTCCCTGTTTTTTGTTGAAATCGATAAGTGAGTAACTAAGGCAATGGTGGGTAAGTATACATATCTTCCTTCCACAGCTATACCGGCTACGAAATCGTATACTGCCCCTATATTGCATTCCTTTTGGAGGAAAAAATAATAAAAGAAAAACACTGCATCCTCTATTACCTTGAGAGGGGAGTATATGAAAAATGCAGCGACTGGTTTTCAGGAACCAAACTCAAGTTATGCTTCCTCAAAGCCTTCAGACTCATGGTGGACCCAACTGCCTGAGCAATAGGCAGGTGGGAGCACGGTTTAAATTTTACGGATAACATATGGCCGACATCTTGCCTACATCCCTGGGTAAAAGATCGTACTGCACAGGGGTAGAGGGACAGTACTTTCAATGACTGATACCTCACTTAGTTTTCAAAGCAGGCTTACCACCTTCTCAAAAAAAATATTGTGATTCTAAATAAATCAATTCAAAAGCTGGTACTGAGCCCGGTCATTGTACCATTTCCACCTCAGATCAAAAACATGGGTTGTTGTCAATACCCATTTGTGGGAAGGAAAAATGAATGTTCGGTAAGGGGATTTTTGAAAATATAAGTCAATGAACACATACTTCAGTGCAATATTATCTGCAACACTATATAATTTACTGTTAATAAAGGGATAATATATTAAGAAATAGAGTTAAACATTTCTAAGCATTGTTTGATTTTAGGTACAATAAAGAAACAACGTGTATAGAGTTAAGTTTTTCTTTACAGTTAATCTGAATTGAATAAAGATTTTTTAATGTGACAGACTATACTTGCTATATTTTTTGATATGGTAAATGTTTGTATAACTTACTATTGTGTTATTACCAAGTGGTTGTTGTTGTTCTAATTTCAATACATTTTGTGTAAGTTTGTATAACTTTCTGTTATGTGTTAATAAAAAATTGTTGTTGTTGAACTTTCAATAAATTGTTTAGATGTTTGTATAACTTAATGTTATGTGTTATTACAAAGTGGTTGTTGTTTTATTTGTTGTACTTTAAATAAAGTTTTTTGAATATTTACATTTGTGTATCTAATATTGTCATATAATACACATTTAATTAAAATATGACTGACAATCTTAACACATCTGGAAGTTGGGAATATATAAGACATTCACTAATGCGGTGTTCAAGGCACAACAATTGTACAAGTATACATCTTAGCCATGGCTTGGAAATGATGCTTATGTAAAGATGACAGGATGATAAAATGACGTGGACAGTAGCAAAGCATGGATACAACAAAACCATGTAGACTTCTGGGGCATTGAAAGTATTTTTTTTTTTAACTATGGCAAATCATCTCATCTCTGTTGTATTTAACATATACTGCCTATAGGGCTTTTGTATTTAAATTATAATTTTTACAATGTTGGAGCATTGCATTTTAAAATACATTATTAATTAGAAATTAACACAAGGGATGACAAAGGGGACCACTGTGATGTTAATTATTTATTTCAGAGTGCATAAAACAAAATTTATAAAAAAAAAATATATATATGTATGTATGTATGTTTGTATGTATGTATATATATATATATATATATATATATCTATATCTATAATACAATTTGGATGAAAGCATTAACAGGAATAGTGAATTTCCTCTGTGGAACTACATGTACAATGTTTTTAAATATTGTCGCAGCTGGACTTGAGACACGTGCACCTTCCCCAGTTAATCACTCAGTCTGCACACGGTAGATAACGGATGTTGTTTACCACAAGACGTCAATTTGCGATAGGGTGATTTCATCTAGAAAAATAAGGAAAATTTTGGACAAGATTGTACATAAAATTGAAATCCAAAACAAGTATAGCGGTCAAACAGCAGCATGTTCATTCTTAATTTTTACTCAAATAATTGGATAAATGTCTGCATAGATAGTCCAAGCTTTGTAGAATATACTTTTTGACTTGTATTAATATCAATATTTGTATTTTAATAAAATATATTTATAAAAATGTGTAATAATTAGATAGAGGTATGTAATGGGATGAGAATTGCATATCTTTGGGTAAGGGGGGTAATTACAAGTTAATCGCAGCAGGAAATTTTTTAGTAGTTGGGCAAAACCATGTGCACTTCAGGGGAGGCAGATATAACATTTGCAGAGAGAGTTAAATTTGGGTGGGTTATTTTATTTTAGTTATGTGCAAGGTAAATACTGGCTGCTTTATTTTTACACTGCAAATTAAATTGCAGATTGAACACAACACACCGAAATCTAACTCTCTCTGCACATGCTATATCTGCCTCCCCTGCAGTGCACATGGTTTTGCCCAGTTGCTAACATAATTCCTGCTGCGATCTACTTGGAATTACCACCAATGGGTAGTTTTTGGTTCAAGGTATGTATAGTTGTGTTGAAAATAGTGGTATAGGACTCTGGATTGCATAAAAAGAACAAGATATTTCAATATTTGCAATGGCTAAGAATTATATGTGCCTTCAACTATATACACCACGCCTTGCCAGGAAATATCAGTTAGGTTATGGTGACCTATAAAGTAGGACGCAAGATTTTTAACAATGTGCCTGTGTCTAAGGGACAATTATATAATTTTTAAAATAATAATAATAATAATAATTTTATTTATATAGCGCTCTTTCTCCAACAGGACTCAATAGTGTATCTATTTTATATAAATTCTATTAGTAATTGTTATTCAAGATTATGATGTTCTAAAATGACTCTAATATATTATTGTTTGTATTTTAAAAATTTAATTTTAAAATAAAAATGAAAGGTTTTATTTCATGATTTGAGATAGGGTATGGGCTTGGGCTCAGAATAGCTAGTATTTGCCTCTTTGATAGATTTAACTATCTGGCCAAATGACGCTATCATCATTGCCCAAAAACTGTAAATACATACACGCGCATGTATTTCCAAAACATAGCGTCAAGAATGTAAAATGTTGTAGAACATCAATGTTGGAAAACTGAAATGAAGCATACATTGATTATAAACTATATTGTAATTAATAACTGTTTTAAACGTATAAGATTATGTTGATAAAACGTGTTAAATTAAACGTTAAAAAATTAACATTAACATTGAAACATGCAATAAATAAAAATGATATCACCGCATAGGACTCTGTTGTTGAGCTTAGCGTTCTTCTTCTTGTTTGGTGGCAGATGATTCCGTCCGGTTTCATTAGTCGTAACTGGAGAAAATAATTAGTAAAATAGGTGTGTAATTTTTTTTCTGTTTTAGAGTTAGATTTTTAAGAAATTATCAAGATTTAAAAATGCAGTCTGATATGTAGGGTAGACAATCTTCTACTATTACTCTTTGGGGTTTTGTGCTGAATAAGTTAAAATAGTGTAAAAAAGTGAGCAGTTTTGGATTATAACATGGGGAAATAAACTATATTGAAACTAACCTTTATCAGGTAGATTATATGAATTTAAAGGAAGCAGCTGATTGATTAACATGGTAAACCTATGCTCTTGCAAATTTTTATAAACACTTCTCACTTATCAAAATAACATTGTTGCTAAAATTAATTTGGTAAAAACATAAAACAAACAAAAAAAATACATATGACAAAACTAAACAGCTATGGAAAATATTAGAATATCATTTTATGACAGTACATGCTAATTATAACTTACATAGTACACATTGAATTTATAATTTGTAACTTACCAGTAGTGAGGATCCATAACATGTTTATTATTAAAAAAAAATATAGAAAAATGTAACAATTTAAAAATAAATTATATAACTGTAAAAAGGTATAAACTGGAGGAAAATATTAAAATTGCCATGTAGAGAATAAATTATTCAAATTGAAGGTGGAAAGCTATGGCACGTAGATATTCCATTAAATCCACTGTACCAAGTTGTAAGACACATCTTTGTAATGCGTCTTCACGAGCTTTGGATTCTCTTTTTGGGGGTGTTCTGGCAATATTGCAAGTCACTTTTTCTAAGAGACTGGCAGTCACTTTTTGTTCCTTGTGCATGCACAAAATAAGCTTGTAAACTCCAAGTTTTTTCTCTCCAAGGACAATATTCCATCTCCTATGCCAGCCCTCCAACTTGTTTTGTGTCCTTTGAAAACCACCACGCATGTTCTCGTGAACAGACCACATGTTTGGGGGAAATATAGGCGGAGATCTTGTTTGACTTCTAGTACGGTCTCGAATACGTCCCAATACATATGTCTCCTCAAAATAGTTCATTAATGGGGCTGCATTAGTGGGCATCTCTGATTTTAAAGACTCAAATGCAGGTGGAATTTCATCTGAGGGAAGAAAAGCCAGTGCTTGAAGGTGCCTCAATTTCATTGAAAAAGCATGGTCATGTCCATATTGTGTGGCAAGTCCAAAGGACTGGATTTTACGCCAAATGTTTTGTCCTAAATGAAATAAGCAACATTTATGGGTACTGCCTGGAAAAACTCTTTTTGCGGCTTGGATTGCAGCATTTTCAAAATCTGTTAAAATGAACAGCGGAGCAAACTGTATATCATACTCCAGTGCATAATCCTGAAGATCTTTGAAAAAACGGGTACAGCAATCTTCACTTTTGCTACTGAGCAATCCGTATACAAGTGGAACAAAACGTTGTGTTGTTTCATCAGTTCCAACCATGGCATGTATTGAGTATATCTGACGAAATAATGTGGGGCAAGTCTTGAATGTGCCATCCAGAACCCAGCAACAAGCTTCGTGAAGTTTTTTTAAGTTAGCTTCTGTTGAAAATAAAAGGGTTCTTTCATTGTGGAAAGCACTGTCCTTTCCCAAAAACTTGATGTCATCTATATTAGCCAAATGTTCTGGGACATCTATATCATCCAAGGAAGTGGGTTCTGGAGGACAATCTTCTCTCCGGGCTCTTTTCACTAACTGACGGAGAGATTCACGGTTAGGCAAACAGGGTGCACTTGTAGAAGGCATATCACCGGTAACCGATTGAATTATTTGAGATGGTGAGTCATTGGTGTCCCCAGCACGTCGCTTTATAGCATCCTTAGCAATAGCCACATCTGTTATCTCGGGTTTAGGAGCATGATTATGTTCTCCGTGTGTGTTGAGTTGATGCTCTCCGGCCACCACGATGATTGTCTTGGCATAGCAAGAACAAGGCCCTGTAACCTTCTCAGTACAGTGCCAGTAGACCACGTCCCCGCGCTGCTTATTTTTGGCAAGTAGATATCCATCTATATTCAAGAGCATTCCTCTCCGTGAAGGAACAAAACGAATTGACGGTGGAGCTGCCATTGTAGAATCAATATCTATAGTATAAGGATACACCACAGAATACTTTTTCCGTATAATGGTAGCAGGTATCTTTAAAATTAGATTTTTATACCATTTTAAGTAGGTGGAGTTAAGACACAGTGGTTGCCTATTGGATGACTACGTTTTTTTTTTTTTAAAAGAGGGATGGTTAAACAGTTTTTAGATATAAAATATTTGACTACCATTGGTTAAAAATACGTTTTTTATTTTAAGTTTATATAAATAATATTTATGGGACAAATACACTGACAACAGAAATCGATTTTTGATTCTTTGTTGGGGAAGGACGGCGTTGCGCTGCGCTACAGAAGCTGTTATTTCAAAAAAATTCGGGACAAGTGTGACTGGATGGCTATTCGGGCTTGTTTTAATTGGAGGCACATGTATGTATGAAATGGTTAGTTTGGACCTGTATTTACACGTGTGACAGCAGCAGCAGGGGTAGCACTATTGGAGTCTGGAGGTAGACGTGGTGAAGTTGCGAACAGGTGTAGTGGAACCATAATCAAGATGATGAAAGGTAGGGGGTAGTGGTGGGAATAAGAGGTGATCAGCAGTTCAGATTAAGGACAGAGGGGATTGTGTAGGTGGTGATAAGTACTTGCTGGGAGCTGTAGTTCCATGGGTAGAATTTTCGACAGGGGTAGCGCTATTAGCGGTGGTCGCATGGGAGTAGACAGGGTGTCGAGGAGTCTAGGTGTAAGCGACACATTATCGCGTGGAGGACATGGAGGTGATAGTGTTTGGAAAAAGGTGTGCACAGCAGTTCAGGTGAAGGACAGAGGGGCTTGTGTAGGTGGTGGCTGTAAGGGATGGCTGGGAGCTGTAGTTCCACTGTTGGAATCAGCGACAGGTGTAGCTCTATTAGCGGGAGACGTCTATAAGTTGACAGGGTGTAGAGATATCTAGGTGTATGGGGTCCGTAATCTCTGGTGCACAGTTCTTCAAGAAATGGGCAGAAGCATGGTTGTTTGGCCTGGCAATCATATCAGCATATTGTGCGATTAAAAGAAAAGCTGGGCACTGTACCAGATTTTTATTTTGTAAAACGTGTTATGATATTAATGTGAAAGCATATATAATTAATTGTATTGGAATTGGTATTTAATTTAGTAGGGCAGCGCCTATATTTGGGTTAATAAAAATCATACATTTTATTATCTATGCTAAAAGGGTAACTGGAGTCGTATGTGTTCCATGAGTTAAGTCGTTTGGAAAAAATGGCCAAAAAAAATTGAGACAAGTTAAGAAGAATGGCTTTGTCTAGATGGTACTTAATTCGATTATTTTGAAAAGATTGGGGGAAAAAACTGTTGGACCTGACGCCAAGGTGATAGTGGTGATATAATGAAGCTGTTTAAGAGAGACTAGTTCAAGACAGATTTCAATCAGTGAGTGTAAATTGTGTGTTTGTTTGGGGGTGGTGGGGTTTAAGGATGATGTGTGCATATTTCAAGTCTTGAAATAAATAATCTGTGTGTAGGGAGAAATGGCGTTTTTGGGTTGGGGTGAGGATGAGACCACGTCAAGGTCCAAGGTAATATCGGGGAGGAATGAGTGGAGGGAGTAGTGTAGTAGATGGTGTAATCTGCAGCAAGCGGGGGTGAAAAGCAGTGTTGTGGGGAATGGATTTTACAGCCAAGCTTGCAGGGTCGAAATTGAGGGATGGAAGCTGTAGTTACAAGGATTAAAACAGTAGCTGGGGTAGCACGATTAGCGGGGGGTCGTGTTGAAGTAGACGGGGTGTCGAGAAGACTAAGTTTAGGCGACCCATGATATCATGGAACAGTTTAGGAGAGAATACTTGAAAAAAAAAATTGGAATCTGTTACTGTGAATTTGTAAATTGTGATAGCGGGGGGGGGGGGAGGGGGGAGGGTGTCAGCGTTGCAGATGTGCAGCAGGGTGCCCAGGTGTGCTGGCAGACATGGGTGGGGTGTTTCTTGAAGGGTGTGACTGTGCTACCAGAGCGGTGAGCAGTGCCAGGGCGTTGTGTTACTTGTAGTGCCACGGGGAAACATGGAGCGCGTAAGGCAGTGGGGTGTATAGCTAGGCGTGTAAATGTAGACGGGCAGCGGGGTGACTAGGGGGGATGGAGGCGGCGTCTAACTTTGCACGGGTATCGTGGGGAATAGCAGGGGGGGTGGAGGGTGTCAGCGTTGCAGATGTGCAGCAGGGTGCCCAGGTGTGCTGGCAGACATGGGTGGGGTGTTTCTTGAAGGGTGTGACTGTGCTACCAGAGCGGGGAGCAGTGCCAGGGCATTGTGTTATTGTAGTGCCATGGGGAAACATGGAGCGCGTAAGGCAGTGGGGTGTATAGCTAGGCGTGTAAATGTAGACGGGCAGCGGGATGACTAGGGGGGATGGAGGCGGCGTCTAACTTTGCACGGGTATCGTGGGGATTAGCGGGGGGGGGGGTGGAGGGTGTCAGCGTTGCAGATGTGCAGCAGGGTGCCCAGGTGTGCTGGCAGACATGGGTGGGGTGTTTCTTGAAGGGTGTGACTGTGCTACTAGAGCGGGGAGCAGTGCCAGGGCGTTGTGTTACTTGTAGTGCCACGGGGAAACATGGAGCGCGTAAGGCAGTGGGGTGTATAGCTAGGCGTCTAAATGTAGACGGGCAGCGGGGTGACTAGGGGGGATGGAGGCAGCGTCTAACTTTGCACGGGTATCGTGGGGAATAGCGGGGGGGGGAGGGTGGCAGCGTTGCAGATGTGCAGCAGGGTGCCCAGGTGTGCTGGCAGACATGGGTGGGGTGTTTCTTGAAGGGTGTGACTGTGCTACCAGAGCGGGGAGCAGTGCCAGGGCGTTGTGTTACTTGTAGTGCCACGGGGAAACATGGAGCGCGTAAGGCAGTGGGGTGTATAGCTAGGCGTGTAAATGTAGACGGGCAGCGGGGTGACTAGGGGGGATGGAGGCGGCGTCTAACTTTGCACGGGTATCGTGGGGAATAGCGGGGGAGGGAGGGTGGCAGCGTTGCAGATGTGCAGCAGGGTGCCCAGGTGTGCCACAGACATGGGTGGGGTGTTTCTTGAAGGGTGTGACTGTGCTACCAGAGCGATGAGCAGTGCCAGGGCGTTGTGTTACTTGTAGTGCCACGGGGAAACATGGAGCGCGTAAGGCAGTGGGGTGTATAGCTAGGCGTGTAAATGTAGACGGGCAGCGTGGTGACTAGGGGGGATGGAGGCGGCGTCTACTTTGCACGGGTATCGTGGGGAATAGCGGGGGGGGGAGGGGGGGGGAGGGTGTCAGCGTTGCAGATGTGCAGCAGGGTGCCCAGGTGTGCTGGCAGACATGGGTGGGGTGTTTCTTGAAGGGTGTGACTGTGATACCAGAGCGGGGAGCAGTGACAGGGCGTTGTGTTACTTGTAGTGCCACGGGGAAACATGGAGCGCGTAAGGCAGTGGGGTGTATAGCTAGGCGAGTAAATGTAGACGGGCAGCGGGGTGACTAGGGGGGATGGCGGCGGCGTCTAACTTTGCACGGGTATCGTGGGGAACAGCGGGGGGGGGGGATGTCAGCGTTGCAGATGTGCAGCAGGTCAGGTTATTGTGTAGGTGGTGGATGTAAGGGCTAGGCAGGGATAGCGCTGTAGAGTGTTTTTCTATACTTGGCCTATTTGTATGTCGATATATTAACTGTAGTGTCGGTCTATGGTTTGTCAATCTTCAGTAAGTCGATGTATTTGTTTGTCAAACAATTACTTGTCGGTCTATGGTTTGTCGATCTTCAGTAAGTCGATGTATTTGTTTGTCGAACAATTACTTGTCGGTCTATGGTTTTTCGATCTTCAGTAAGTCGATGTATTTGTTTGTCGCACAATTACATGTCGATCTAGGTTTTGTCGGTCTATGGTTTGTCGATCTTCTGTAGGTCGATGTATTTGTTTGTCGAACAATTACATGTCGATGGTTTGTTTGTCGACCTTACGTTGTTTCGCTGTTGTGTGTGATCGATCATCTTTTGTGTCGATGTATTGTTTGCCGAATATACGTATTGTCGATGTTCGGGGTTTGTCGATGTAATGTGTGTCGATGTTGGTGTGATGTCGATCTTGTGTTTGTCGATGTTTGATCACTGTCGATGTAGGTGTTGTCTATGTTGCGTGGTCGATGTTAGCGTTGTCGAACAAGCGGGTGCCGATCCATCGACCGGATACCCTTCGACTAAATTCTCGCAATGCTTACATATCCAATATCCATCAGACAATAACCCTTCACATTGCCTCCGAACTCCGTGACTACCAGATCTCTTACTGATCCCAGCCTTTACTCGAGCGATATGCTGCTCCTGAGGTCCTACAAATCCGTACTCTCCATCAGAACCCATTCCAGATCCTTGCTCGACGTCTCTGGGACCCTTACACAAACAGATTGTCCTGATCAAAAACAGAGTCACAAGAAAAAGCCGGAACACAGTCTCTTGATGTGGATCCATTTAGTTACGGAACAAAAATAGGAAGAGAGACAAAGAAAATAATGCAGTTGGGAGGGGGGGGGGGGGGGGAGAAAAAGGGTACGACAAACATCCTTGATTTTGTTGTTCTCCGCGCTCAGGTGCCGTTCATCAGTCCTGCCTCTCAGCTTTCCCGGAACAGACTCTCTAGTGATTCGTGGTTCTCTTCACCTTGCTCTTTGTCACGAGTTTTCTCTGGGTCAGCAACCTTCTTGCAGTGGGACGAGTGGACCCAAGTCTCTCTCTCGGCAACCTTTAGTGCTGTCGTGCTGGTCAACAAAACTTGATACGGGTCTTCCCACCTGTCTACGAGGCAACCTTAGCGTAAAAAATTTCAAATCATCACATAATCCCCAGGCTCAATGTCATGACAATTGCTGTTTGGTAGGTCAGGAATCGCCAGTTTTAGATTCCTTTGCTGATTTCTCAGTTGCTGGCTCATCCTAACCAAACATTGCACAGTTATTTAATTATTGCACTTCAAATCATCCTGGAGTCATGAGGTTGTCGCCCAAAAAGAACTTCGAAGGGTGATAAGTTAAGCGGTGACCTGGGAGTGGTTCTGATGCTGTACAACACTAGTGGCAAAGCTTCTGGCCACAACAACCCAGTTTCAGCCATCACTTTGCTCAGCTTGTTCTTAATAGTGCTCTTCATTCTCTCCACCTTCGCACTTGCCTGTGGCCGGTATGGAGTATGCAGCTTGCTATTAATACCCATCAGTTTGCACATGACCTGAAAGACTTCACCTGTAAAATGGCTACCCCTATCACTTTCAATCATTCTAGGGATACCATATTTGCACACAAATTCCTGCACGATTTTCTTTGCAGTGAACACAGCAGTATTTGTGGCAGCGGGGAATGCTTCTACCCAGTTTGAAAAGACATCGGTACAAACTAACACATATTTCAAATTCCTACAGGGTGATAACTGTATGAAGTCGATTTGTATTACCTGAAAAGTTCTGTCTGTAGGAGGGATATGGGATGGCTCCGTTGGTACTGCCTTACCAATATTCTTCCGCAAGTAAGACATGTCATTGCTTTCTTACCTGCACGAGAAGAGAACCCTGGTGCACTACAGTAGGCTCTTACCAGTTTGCACATTCCTTCCTTACCCATATGAGTCAGACCGTGTTCCACCTCAGCTAGGCTTGGGAGATATGCCCTGGGGGCCACTGGCTTACCGTGTCCATCTGTCCAAAGTCCTGAGGACTCCTGACCATATCCCTTCGCCTTCCAGACCGCCTTTTCCTGTAGGGAACACAAATTTTGCATTTCAATTAACTGTTGCATGTTAACCGTGTTAAATGTCATCAGTGGTGTGATGTTAGTTTGTATGGTGGTGCTTGCTGCTGATTTGCAGCTTCGTCTGCCCGGCTGTTACCAAGTGAAATTGGGTCTTGGTTGTAAGTATGTGCTTTACACTTGATAACAGCCACTCTGTCTGGTTCCTGTATTGCTGTCAGAAGCCTTTTGATGTAAGACGCATGCGCTACAGGTGTGCCAGCTGCTGTCATGAAATTTCTGAGGCGCCACAGGGCCCCAAAATCATGCACCACTCAAAGGCATATCTAGAGTCTGTGTATATATTAGCTGACTTACCCTTTGCCAACTCACATGCTCTGGTCAGTGCTACCAGCTCAGCGACTTGTGCTGAGTGAGGTGGACCAAGGATTTCAGCTTCTATGATACCTTTATCATCTACAACTGCGTATCTGGTGCACAGGTCTCCCGATTCCGTCTGTCTGTGGCAACTACCATCAGTGTAGAAGGTAAAGTCTACTTCTTCCAGTGGGTTGTCACTGATGTCAGGTCTCGCAGTGAATGTTTGGTTCAGGTATTCCATACAATAATGCACATCAGTGTCTGCACTAAATTCTCCTTCACCATCGTTCTCATCCTCCACCCTTTGTGCATGTCCAGGCACACTAGGCAAATAAGTTTCAGGATTTAGTGTGCTGCACCTCTTTATGATGATGTTTACAGGGGCTACCAGTGATAGTTCCCACCTTGTAAACCGAGCGGATGAGACATGTCTGGTTTGGGCGGAGTTTAGCAAGGCTGATACTGCATGAGGTGTATGGATGGTCAAGTCGTGTCCTAACACTACGTCCTCGCTTTTACTTACCAGCAGATCTATAGCTGCAACACTTCGCAAGCAAGTGGGGAGAGACCGTGCTACAGTGTCCAACTGTGCACTGTAGTAGGTTACCGGTCTGCTGGCATCACCATGTTTCTGTTTCAAGACTCCTCCCGCGCACCCAGCGCTTTCAGTACTGTACAATTCAAAGGGCTTCTCATAATCTGGCATACCTAATGCTGTTGCTTGTGACAAGCACTGTTTTAGTCTCTCAAACGCCAGTTCGGACTCATCTGTGTGAGAGACCCGTTCTGGTTTATTCGAGGAGACCATTTCTTGCAGCGGTAGTGCCAGTATAGAGAACCCTGGAATCCAGTTCCGACAGTACCCACACATTACAAGGAAAGTGCGGATCTGTTGCTGAGTTTGTGGCAGAGTCATGTCACGGATGGCCTGTATTCTATCAGCGGTCAGGTGCCTAAGTCCCTGCTTCAAGCAATGCCCCAAGTATTTAACCTTAGTCCGACACAACTGCAACTTATCCTTTGAAACCTTGTGTCCTGTCTGGGAGAGATGAAACAGAAGCAGTTTAGTGTCTGCCAAGGATGACTCGAATGAGTCAGAGCACAACAACAAGTCATCAACATATTGTATTAGCACCGACCCACTCTCAGGTTGAAAAGATTGCAAAGTCATGTAAGGCCTCAGAAAAAATACTTGGGCTGTCAATGAAACCTTGGGGAAGAAGAGTCCAGATTTACTGTACTCCCCTGTAAGTGAAGGCAAAGAGGTATTGGCTGTCAGGGTGGAGAGGGACAGAAAAGAAAGCAGAGCACAGATCAATGACGGTGAAGAACTTGGAGGTTGAGGGAATCTGCATTAGGATGACAGCTGGATTGGGCACTACGGGGAATTGACTCTCAACTATCTTGTTTATCCCCCTTAGATCCTGCACTAGCCTGTAACCCCTCCCCCCACTTTTTTTCACAGGTAAGATGGGACTATTGGCTGTGCTGGACATCCTGATTAGGATGCCCTGCTGTAGCAGCCGTTCTATGACGGGGTATGCTCCTAATTCCACCTCTGGCTTCAGAGGGTACTGGGGGATTTATGGAGCTATCCTGCCATCTATTATTTGTACTGCTACTGGGGCTACATTTGCCATCAATCCAGTGTCCTGTCCATCTTTGGTCCAAAGGGAACCCGGTATTTGCGAGATCATTTCCTCTACCTTTGATGGACACGTGTCTATAACAGTAGAGTGCAACATTGGCCTTTGAGGGGTGTCTAATATATCTTGTACCTCCTGTGCATGGTTCTCAGGGATATCTAAGAACAAACCCTCAGGGGTACAGTATATGACACACCGCATTTTACACAACAGATCTCTGCCAAGTAGATTATCTGGAGCCGATGCAGTCAGCAGAAAAGAATGTTTGGTTTGCGAGGGCCCTATCGTAATCTCTGCAGGTCTACTCAAAGGGTATTGCTGCACCTTTCCCATTACTCCCATTGCCAAAATCATTTTCCCTGTGGTCGTTACGCCTGTGGTGGAGTTTAACACTGATCTGGCCGCCCCTGTATCTACAAGAAAAGGTATTGGTACACCAGCTACATCAATCATGACCTCAGGTTCACTACCAAGGCCAGCAATCAATTTCACTGGCTGCAGAATACAGGTGTGGCCTAACCTCTATTGTGTAGTGGGACCCTCTCGCCGGGCATTGGCAGCTACCATATGTGCAGGGGGTAACTGTGAGTTTTCTGGGGCCTAACAGTCCCTCCTGGGTGGGTACCTCCTCTTTGTTTCCCCTCTATGCGGCTCATAATCCCTTCTATGTGTTCCCTGATCCCAACTATGGCCAATATTTACTAATATTCGTGTTTGAGTCGGTTTGTGTAGTGTTTAAACTCGTTTTGTATCGGGTGCATTTTCATGCAACTTTTTGAATCCATATACGCCAAGTTACTAAGCATTCGAGTTTATTGTTTTCGTGTTTTCCGATGTCGATGCCAGTCGGGGTTTTTTTGGCGCATTTGCGGCCGTCATTGTTGTTTGCGTACGTGTTTTTGTTGTTTTTGCTGGGTTCTTTTCTAAGTTAAACGCGGCAGGGTTTTTTTTTCCCGCTGCCGCATCTTCACTTTTAGTTTCGATTTTCATCCCCGTTCGTGATTGGTTGTGTTTCAGATGGTAGGAGTGTCTGTGCGCAACCATATAAATACGCCCCAAACCGTCCGCACCTCGTGGGTTTAGTTAGTGGTGAGGATGGAGGTTGTGCTGTGGAGGTTGGTGAGTAGTTTGTTTGGTGAGGAGTTTTTTGGGCGATTTCTGAGTGTAGTATTGTGTTTGAAAGTAGTCTTGTCATTCTTGTAGTCTTGTTTTTTGTGGTTTTGTCTAATTTTTGGTCCAAGTATTTTTTATTTATAGTCCCTTGTCACTGTGTGTGTGTGTGTGTGTGTGTGTGTGTGTGTGTGTGTGTGTGTGTGTGTGTGTGTGTGTGTGATTTGTGCAGTGGTAGTGGAGGAGTGTGTTGTTTGTCTTTTTATTTTTCTGTGTTAAGTGTTTAGACACACAATTATGTGTGACTCAGAGGTGGGTGAGGTGGAGGGTGTGAGTGAGGGGGAGGAGGTCGGTCAGGTGGAGGAGGTGAGTGTGAGTGAGGATAGTGAGGTGGCGGAGGTGGGTGAGGTTGCTGCAGCAGCCTCAAGTGACAGTGATAGTGACAGTCAGAGAGCTCCGCAGCCACGCACCAGTACTAAGACTGGGCGTAATGTAAAGTTTAGTTATGCAGAAAATGTGGCATTGGTGCGGGAGCTGAGGAAGTATCAGCGGCAGCTATTTGGGCCTGAGTCAGCCAAGGTGCCAACACAGAGGAAGACGGTGTTGTGGGCGAAAGTAGTTGCTGCTGTAAATAGTGAGGGGGTGGTGAAGCGGACGGAGGACACGTGCCGCAAACGGTACTATGACATAAAGCGACGTGTCAAGTCCAAAATGGCCAAGGAGGCGAAGTCGGCTCGCAAAACCGGTGGTGGTTCGCCCTTTATTGCCACATATCTGGACTATGAGGAGCCCATGCGGACTATAATCCCTCCAGAAGTAGTGTCTGCAACCCATGTCCGGGATTCCGATCGCCCCAGGAAGGATGGTGAGCATGTGTATTTGCCTTAACATTCTATGACATTACTTCTGGCTTACTGTATGTTTTAAATGTGTGTCATGTGACGTTGCATATTACTCCCATCTTCAAGTGTGCGTCATCAAATACATTGTTTTGGGTCATGTTTCATACAAAAGTCAATGTAACGTCTTACTTGCTTGTATGTCATGTGGTTTTTGGACAGTACATTTTCCATGTGTAGTTTGGACTTGGTGTGTCATTGAATTGTCCCGCAATAATGTTTTCCTTTTGCACATTGTACATTTTGAAAGTTGGAATATGTTTTTTATTTCAGTTATCCATGTGCAATGTTTCCAAATCAGTGGTTGATATGTTAGAGGCTGGAGTAGTGCAAAGTGTCTTTGAAGGCAGTTACATGTGTAATTTCATTAGTACTCAATGTAATATTGTTTAAGTCAAGGCCACTATTTGCTGGTTCATTTTGAGTCTGTATTTGTACACTGACACAACAACTGCAGACTTAGTTACCTTACTGGGTTTTTTTTTTTATTATTTATTAGTTTTTGTGGTTGGCCTCATATTGTGGTAATGTGTGTTTGGAGTGCCACATCACAGACCTATTTCTATATTGCATCTGTAATTTTTCCCCTTTTATTAGAAAATGAAGCTGTGTGTGTTTTGACTTGTTAGTGTATGTTTTTGGAATTGTGTCCTATGTCGGTGTCCTGTATATGATTCAGACTTGCCTACTCTCCCGGATTCTGCGGGAGACACCCGGTTTATCGGGTAGTCCCCCGCAGCCCCGGAAGAGTGGGCACCCCTCCCGCATTCTGCCCACTTACTGGGAAAGTGGGCTGAATGGGGAGCTAAACAGTGCTGAATCGGGGACCAGGCAGAAGGGGGCGGGGCTTAATGACGCAATTATATGCTAATCGCGTAATTGAAGCTCCGCCCATATGCAAATACCGCCCAATCGCGGTCTTTGCTTGTGGAGTGGGCGGGGCCTGATGACGTAATTGACCCGGCCCCGCCTCCGTCGCCACCCACCTGCTTCTCCTCTCCGACTCCGAGTATCTCCCGGAGAGGAGAGAAGAAAAGTAGGTAAGTATGATATGATTCCCTGTGTTGCACTTTCCATAGTGCATATGGCTATTGGACGATGTTTTGTGTTTGATGTTGTGCTTTTTGTGTTTAATGTCCTTATTTTTCAATTCATAATAAAACATCCATTTTTTTAAAGATGTAATGTTTATAAGCATAATGGGTGGATGTATTAACAATAGCATGAATATCTTTTTTTTTTTTTTGGATTTACAGTGTTGAAAAAAAGCAGTACTGGTCGTCCTACAGTCACTCCCATCACATCTGATGATGATGACGCTGCGGAAGCAGGTAAAGTGTCCATTGTAGTATAGGTTAGGTTTGTAAATGAATGGCCATAACAAAATGTCACTTTCAATACTAGGTCCATCCAAAGAAGTCTTAAGCAGCAGAAGGCGCACTTCTGGAACACACCACAAAAAACATCTGCCAGCAAAGAAAGCAAGGTCTGATGTCCAGGGCCAACCACAGCAGGCTACCCCGCCACGAAGATTATCTACTGTTTGTTCGGTGCCCCCACTCCAAATTTTGGACACACCTCCAAGACGCCAACCACACTCCCCTCATCTTGATTGTGAGTAACAAACTGTGATAACAATTAAAAATGTCAGATCTTTAAAAAAACATTTACTTAAGCTCATTAAGTAAATACCCATCAAAATCTGCTATACTTACCCAAGTCAGTAAAACATGAAATGGAAACCTAACAAAATGGCCTTCACAACATCCAGTAAAGATATGTATGTCCACATCAGCCATACAGTGGCACAATGTGTGGAAGATGCTGCAACAGAAACTCATGTGTAAGCTTTGCAAATAGTAAGGTTGTTAGAATCATTTACACATGTGTGTTTGTCCTAACATTGCCAACTGCATACAAGAACATTACTATGTTTTGGTTGGAGACACTATAAGGCAACACATTATGGATTACAATGTGTTTTTAGGCAGGAGTATGTCTGATGTACCATACAACTCATGTGTTTGCTATCAGAATGAAGAAACCAGACACATTTGCCACAAACAGGCATACAGTATGTATGTATTTAAGTAATGAGTGATGATGTTGCTAGGCCGGATATCTGAAAGCACCAGTCCATTACATGTGTTCCATGTTTAGTGCTTTGTACCAATGTATTAAACATATGGATAAGTAACGGATAAATGTTTTTAATTTCAGCTTCTAGTCCTGGTACCAGCATCCCTCCGCAACAACAGCAACACAGTGACATGGATGACACAATCATGTTAGAAATGCATCCAGTAATCAAAGGAATCAGCCCCCCAGCACCTGTGAGTACTCCACTACAGCAAAGCACACCACCACCCCAACACAGCCCAACAACACCAGTAACACAAGGCCCTGATCAAGTGTTCTGGACCATTTGGGCTAGACAGCAGGCCACTAATGAAGATTGCCTGCGTAGGCAGACCCAAATGTTTGCAAGCCTACCATCTCACCTCAGACGAATCAGCAGAAATCTGAGTAGACAAAATGAAACAAACACAAGAATTGCAAATACCATGAAAATCATGCGTGCAGACATTACACATGTCATGGGCAACTTACAGCGCATAATGGAAGAACAGCACAGACAACAGCAAAGCTATATCAACATTTTAGAAAGCAATCAAATGATCAATGAATCCATGTCCAGAATTGTAGACAATCAAAATGCTGCAACACGTGAACTCAATGCCACCCTCACTAACCTCAATGAAACACTCAGATCCCTGCAGCAACAGCAAACAAGCAGCAGTTCTGGTACGACTACTCCAAATATAATGCCAGTGTCATCACCACCAAGGCGCTCCACCAGAGCACGCCAACACGACAGTGGTAAAGGCAAAGGCCAGGACAAGCAACCACCCAAATAAACATAAAAAACACCCATTTCTTTAAAGAGAAGAGAAACAAAACACTTACCAAGTGTATGATTAACAGAATATATATAACACTTAGCTCCTTGACAATTTGTACAGCATCATTAATTATAACTGGTACAAACAACAACAGGAATTTTGTACGCACATTTCTTCTTTATCAACTTTGTATTTTTTGTTAGCAGGAAACTGTTGTTTGAGCTGCACATAGATGTTAGCATGCAGAAAGCAGACCACTTGATTTTTTCTAATCATTACTCTTTCTAGATTCTAATCATTCTATGAGCCAGCAGACAGACTAATTGGCAGCCAGGCAGATTGTCTTAAGCAGGCAGAAAGCAGACCACTTGATTTTTTGCTAATCATTACTCTTTATAGATTCTAATCATTCTTTGAGCCAGCAGACAGACTAATTGGCAGCCAGGCAGATTGTCTTAAGCAGGCAGAAAGCAGACCACTTGATTTTTTTCTAATCATTACTCTTTCTAGATTCTAATCATTCTTTCAGCCAGCAGACAGACTTATTGGCAGCCAGGCAGATTGTCTTAAGCAGGCAGAAAGCAGACCACTTGATTTTTTTTCTAATCATTACTCTTTCTAGATTCTAATCATTCTTTGAGCCAGAAGACAGACTAATTGGCAGCCAGGCAGATTGTCTTAAGCAGGCAGAAAGCAGACCACTTGATTTTTTACTAATCATTACTCTTTCTAGATTCTAATCATTCTTTGAGCCAGCAGACAGACTAATTGGCAGCCAGCCAGATTCATCCATGACCAATACAATTTACAATGTGAATGTAACTGTTTAACATTTCTTCTCTAGATGAATTGACAATAAAAACACAATTGAGTTGGCTAAAAGTGTCCTAATATGTTGGGGATAATATTTAGATAATTTAGTCCGAAAATGACTGACATTATTGTTGTGCCATGTTTGTGTGTGTTAAAAATAAGTAATCAGATTTAAAAACATGATGCAGAAACAACAACATTTGAAATATTTGAAAGTTGAACACAAATGTGTGTAATAATGGATATATGTTGAAAAATGTGTATTGCCTTACAAATCTACAAGTTTTGGGCTGCAAACATAAGGAAATAAATTATTTTGCATGAGAGAAGTTTGTGTCCCTTTTATAGGCATCCTAATTCAGGTTAGAATGATTTGTAAGTGTCAACACATGTAAACACGGCTGAAAAAAGCAGGTCTATTTTTTTGCCGCTTTTTTTACCGATTCGCAAAAAAATACGACCGCAATTGAGCACTCAGAAACTAACACCCAAATACGAATGAATAGTGAATTCCCGTATTCTATGAAATAACAGCCGCGTTTGACCGATGGTCTATTCATTCGTATTTGTGAACGTTGTCATTCAAACCATTACGAATAGTCCAAACACTGCCGAGATTGGTGCTTAGTGAATTCCCGGATTGGGACTTAGAAAAAAAAACACAAATCGGACAAACTCGGATTTTTAGTAAATACTGGCCTATGTGTCTGGTAACGTGGTTCGTATTCAGGTCTAGGGGGTCTATATACGTTATGTGTCCCGTTACTCCTACACTCCTTTGCAAAATGCCCTTCTCTATTGCAAAGATAACATGTTTTTGACCGTGACTTACCATCAGGGGTCTGGGGTTTAGGCTGATGGGACTTACCTGTAAGAGCCTGTATGCTCATCATCATCAGCTTGTCCCCTTGTGACTCCCTGTGCTTAGAAATGTTGCAATCATGCTCAATGGCAGACTCTCTTAGCGCAGCTACCGAAATAGTTTGGCAGAGAGGTTTGCACCCTTGTCCTCAGTGCCTTCTTTAATCCATCCATTAGCACAGAGACAGCTACCTCCATGTGGTTGGCATTCTCCTTAATATCCTCTATCCCAGTGTATCTAGCCATTTCCTGCAGTGCTCTATTGAAATACTCGGATGCCATTTCACTGTCCTTCTGTCTTATGGAGAAAATTTTGTTCCACTTAACAACAGTAGGGAAATACACTCCTAATTGCAGGTTAATTTGCTTTACATTCTCCTGGTTGTACTCATCAGTGAGAGGCACTTCTACATCTAATTTACAATCAGTTATGAATTTTGGGATGTCAATGTTTGAGGGTAAACTCGCTCGTAGCACTGTTCGACAATCTTTATTTGTGGGCTCATGGGCATTGCCCAATTCTTTAATGAATTTCTGACATCCGACTAGATCTTTTTTGGGATCGGGGAATTCTGACATAATTGATCTCAGTTCTGATCGGGACCAAGGACAGTGCATTGCAATGTTCCTGATGGGGGTTACTCCCTGACTGTCAGTTTTCCCATTGGGGACTGCAATCACCCTGACTTCATTTCTGTTTGTCTCTATAATACGGGGAGCTATTGTCTTTGCATAATGTATGGTACCGTACTTACCGGTGGACACAACCTCACTCACCCCTGCGCTGGGTGGCATCGCCACTGTTCTCACCGGTTGGGCCGTGCCCACCTGAGTATCCTGTATGGTAGCTGCTAAAGAGAGTGTCGATATTGTGCTAGGCTCGTCATCCTCCTCACTACCTTGGGGAAAATTCAAAACAGGATACAACTGGCATGGGTTAGGGTTAACACATTGATTAATCATTTTGCTATCCTTTATTGATGCACCATTGTTTGTAGCCAATTTCTTTCCATCGACATATGGCGGTGGTGGTGCGCCCGCAATCGCTTTCCCGCTAGGTTTGGAACTTGCTGTGCGAGCAAGTTCCCTTTGCACCTCCCGCTCCTGCTGCAACAGATTTAAACAGTCGGTATGTCTGATCCTCTGTTTTCTAGATTTGATCAAACATATTCTAATTCTTAAGCTCTGCAGTACCTCTGGTTCAAAAGTACCCATCCTTGGGAATGATGCCCTATCTTCAGCAGTCATACGTACCCATTCATTGCAAAAAGCCTCCGCGTGTGGACCATATTTCCCACACATTATCAACCTTGCTGACCCCTTTGGCCGCACCTCTTCAGCCTGAACCCTGGCTGCTGAACACCTTCCGCTTGTGCAATTGGATCCCATTGCCGACTTTTTAAACACAATACTCAACTGCACAACGAACAGACGGTGTAAGTTCTCCGAGCGCTTTACACTCGCTCCTTCTCCGCTGACGTACCACGACTCACTCCAATAGTGATCACCGCGTACCCAGTGAGGACCCTATCAGCAACTGGTTTCTATTTACTGGAGAAACAGACTATCGATCCTCCTTTCCAGTGAACATCTCCCCTTGGACAATTCCTGAGAGAGACAGCGAAAAAACTTCCTTCTACTATACACAAATCACGCTTGCGTATGCTCTACACGACACGTATGATAACGTAATTTACGCAAAAGCACGCAAACTGGTATCACGTTGTGCCACATATCGCATGCGCAAACGCGCGGTCCAATCGCACAGCATATAGATACTTGTTATCTATATGCCCTGCGATCAGTGGAGTCGAATTCTCAAGCTGCGCTCCTCAGCCGGAGCGTAAGACAAAACCTTAACTTCAATACACAATTCTATACTCTATCACGCTCCTGTGCAAGTCTCCTCACGACTTGCGTACTTCTCTATTTATTAACGTAAGTCAGCCGACCTTATGCCACCAAGCCTCTGCTTACTCAGTGTCCCCACGGTATACCGATTTCCAGGTTCAATACACTCACTCCTTCTTTCAGCTCACACAAATACACAGTGTTTTTCTGTACAGAAAAATATCACTCCCTTTGATTAGTAGTCTTATCCCAGAGGTAGTACAGTTTAAACAAAGTCTTACAATAATCTGCTTTTGAAATCGGATAGTTATGTGCTATTTGATTAAATGTAATCCTGCCTTAAATTGAGCAGCTATCATGTGGTTTTACCTTGCGCTCGCAACTCTATGCAACCTTGTGTAAACATGTGACCGTGCGTGCCTCTATGCCACGTGTGCGACCCTGCGCCACGTGCATGCTTATGTATGCTGTCCTCACGTTCTGTAACACGTAAACAAACGTGCATTCGCAATTCACTGAACCACACAATCTCGATAAATGTGAGCAATAAAACTACTATTACTCACTAACACGACACGCACTTGTTCCGTACGCTCGCCGGAAGTCACCCCCAAAGGTGATCCTCTTTTGAGTGTAAACCTAAATGTTTAGGCCGGAAACTGCGTTTTGTGTTTTACAATTACACCCTTAACACGCTATTAAATATATATAGCAAACAAATGTATCCGATTTCACACAGATCTAAAATGACTGTTAACCTATGGCAACAATATGTGAGAGAGCATGCAAAGTACAGTATGCTTTGTGTACGCTTTTCGCGCCAAAAAATGTACACACAGATTTTAAACAGCTTTTTTCCTGTGTCCTTCGGGTTACATCAGCACCTCTTTAGACTAAACAGAACAGACGTGATCTAACAGCACAAACTGGTTTTAACACAATGCAAGGTTATTTAACATGCATCTTCACCCTTTGCTGATAGATTAAAGTCTGTTAGGGCCTGCAAGTTTGTGAGTGTGAGATGAACCGGACAGAGCCCCCAATTGTTAATGCTGATTAACTTTCAGGAAGAAAAAGCAATACCTTAAATATATATCTGTTCAGGCCACTGCGACCGCTAAGCGTGTGTGTGTAAAACCCCTAACAGATGCGTACACGTTGCGTGCGCATGTCGTCACGCTGTAAGCACAATGTGGCTACACGTGCGGCGGAATACACTTTGCAACCCCTAACAGGAAAGGAATGCAACACCAGATTGTATTTAAAAATGTTGGGATCCAACCCACCAACAGTTATTTACTCAAAAGGAGGTTACAACAATAATACAATCACATAAGAGAAGAGGCTACAATCAATGGATACATACGTTTGTTCGCCAGTGCCACCCGGTTTCCGGTCCTCAATCAATCTGGGTAGATGACCTTTAGAGAATGTGTTTGACCGGTCAGGCAGTGTGGCTTTTATACATTAGTCCAAATCATGAAACAATGAAATCTGTAATCTCTTCACCCGTAGGTCAAAGGGCTGGTCATTTACAGTACAGGAGGGGTCATAGGTCGGTTTGAATAGGTGGGCGATGCCTGATCCAGGTGAACTTGCAGATGGTCTCCACTGGGTTTCCACCGAATATCAAGAGTACAGTAAATACAGTGTAATATTAATATTCTGTTCCTGCGCAGGAGCGTGCTACCTTCTGCAAACTGCTACCGGAATATTGCTCTTAATATACTGTACATCTGGATACCAACACCACCTCCTAACCTAATTCTGTCCCCTCATATCCTGTAAAGTCAGTTAAACAAATGAAACTCGCTGGTGTGGTGCGTGTAGACTATGTGTAAATTATGTGCTATGTGAATTAAATATGAGATATGTCTTTGTGGCTTTTCCATGCGAATGCATATGCTACCGTAATTACTCATACCACGCGCTAACACGCACGACCGCGTGAGCGCTTATACGTAGCTTGCGAGTATGCGGACGCACGGCAGAACAAGTACCCGCACGGAGGCCATCTGTGTGGTGTTTGTACGTGATGCGTGTGGCTATAATATTTACGACTTCGACAGTGTGCTGTGCAACAAAAATAGGGCTATGTTGGTTTGCATCCGAGTTGCACGGTCCTGCTTTCACCTGAAGTCAACTATAAGCACATCTGTTTCTTGTATGATTACAATGCTACCTCCCAACAAACCCTCAGGTGTCCTTTGATAAATGTGCTGTGATATTTATTCATAAGATATATTATTACAGAATATTTTGCAGGTTATCACTAATGAACCTATTTGTTTTTCACCTTAATTCAAGACAGTAGCAGCTGTACAATTTGGTTGGTGTCTTAGAAGTGTAAGTAAATGTTTGCGTACTGTACTGTGGCTGACAGGTGAATACCACTTTCTGTACCCAGGACCAGCTGTTGCATGCAATATTAATGACAACAGCTAAGAAACAATTTAGAGAAGACAAATGTCATAACAGAAATGTCAACAAATCCAGAATATGCAACCTTGTACCCTGAAGAGTATAAGGGGAGCACACATCATACATTGATAATGTTATCTGCCCTGATATACTGTATACTATTTACACAGTCATATACTGTATTGAGTGGTATTTCATTTCCTCATGTTCATTAGTTCCTAATAGTTCATGTTATAGAAAACTTCCTATCCTTGGTATCCACTTATTGCCATTTAGAATTCAGCCAATGAGAGCAGCCTTTGCTTAAATTCCCAAGTTCACCAGTGGGTGGATGAAAAGCTATATCATAGTAATAAGTGCCCTGACTGGTTAGTGAATCAATCTAAGTAAATCATTTTATTACTTCTACGTGAAATTAAAATAAATAAATAAAAAATAGTTTCCTCTGGAATTATGTAAAATAAGTTAACCCCTCACAAAAATAAATATATCTTACCATCAGTTTGGTGGATTTCGGGTTGTGAAACCCCTTCCCCCATGAGCTTTATATTTAAAGCTTGGGTTGCAAATAGAATAAACCAAATGGCTGGCCAACCCAATGCAGCCATACAGATGGAGCCTCGCTCATCTAGGCTTCTCCGCTGCACCTAGGTGCACCAAGGCTTATTAGCATAAGCCTTTCATCTATTGTTCTCAGCAGCAATACAATACAGAGAGAACAATACAGCAGGGGATTAAGTCATTACAGCAGGAGATTAAGTCGGCCGGCCCTGGCTCAGTAAATTCTATTAAAGGGATAGATGAGGAGGGCTCCATCTGAAGCACTAGACAGCTATTGGACGTACCTCACCAGCAATAGATTTAGTACTTATTACCAAGCACCTGATGAGCACACAGCAGGATACAGGTGATAACCCTGCAGCAGTAATATTAAAGTTTGCACCTTGTGGTGATCCCCTTGTATTTGCTTTTATGGAGTCTTCTCTTCATGGCAGACATAATGGTGGTCATTCCGAGTTGTTCGCTCGCAAGCTGCTTTTAGCAGCTTTGCACACGCTAAGCCGCCGCCAACTGGGAGTGAATCTTAGCATAGTAAAATTGCGAACGAAAGATTAGCAGAATTGCGAATAGACACTTCTTAGCAGTTTCTGAGTAGCTCCAGACTTACTCAGCATCTGCGATCAGTTCAGTCAGTTTCGTTCCTGGTTTGACGTCACAAACACACCCAGCGTTCGCCCAGACACTCCCCCGTTTCTTCAGACACTCCCGCGTTTTTCCCAGAAACGGCAGCGTTTTTTCACACACACCCATAAAACGGCCAGTTTCCGCCCAGAAACACCCACTTCCTGTCAATCACATTACCATCACCAGAACTAAGAAAAAACCTTGTAATGCCGTGAGTAAAATACCTAACTGCATAGCAAATTTACTTGGCGCAGTCGCAGTGCGAACATTGCACATGCGCAATTAGCGGAAAATCGCTGCGATGCGAAGAAAATTACCGAGCGAACAACTCGGAATGAGGGCCAATATCCCTATCTCCTGGAGCGTGTTCTTCACTTGCCTGGATGCTGTGTTTTTTCTTTACAATGGAAGTGATCCTGCCACTGCGATCATCCACCAGTGATGTCTTCCGTAGATGTCAGAGCTGGATTAAGGTCTGTGGGGGCCCCTGGGCATTAGATTTGTGGGGCCCCCTATCAATAAAGTGATCTGCAGATGCCAGAACTGAGAACTCCTATAATATAATGATTGTTTGATTACATAACAAGTATTGAATAGAGCAATAATTTGGCCGGGTTCCCCCCTATGGTGCAGACGTTAGTCTGTGACAAGGAGTCATTGTTGGTGCAATGCACTGCAGTGCACAAATTTTAGTGTAATCATGTAAAGTAAGGGTTTTTTAAGTAGTCCCGCTGCCTCAGTCTCTAGCCTAGTAGCCTCTATTAAAAGACTATAATATAGTAATCTTTTCCTATAAATTCAAATATATGTAAAATCCATCTTATTTTGGTTATATATGGACACGCTCTAATTCATCCTAGTTTAAGATGTAAAAAGATATAAAATTATAATTATTATTGAATCAGTTATTCCTTCCTAAGGGATTATTAGTAAACTAGCAACCCCTTAGGAAGAATGACTGATTCAGTATTGTTTATGATTTTACATCTTAGACAAGGATGAATTAGTGCATGAGCACATATAACCACAATAATGTTGGATATTACATTGTTTTGCATTTTTAGGGGAAATGATTGCTATCTTATATTCTTATAATAGAGGCTACTAGGCGAGAGACTGAGGCAGCGGAGCTACTAAAAAACCCTCACTTTACATGATTACACTAAAATTTGTGCCCCGCATTGCAATGCACCATCAATGACTCCTTGTCACAGACTAAAGTCTACACCACAGGGAGGAACCCAGCCAAGCCGCCACCAATGGCACTGTGGTCGTCACTCTGAGCTGAGTAAAAATGGCGGCCTCTCTCAGCAGCCTTATTCCGGTAATCCCAGCAGGTCGCGGGTGGGTCTGTGAAAGTCTCCTGCGGTATTTGACTTCCTCTTAGACTGACTGTGCAACACCAGTGCTCCTCAGCGGCTGAATAGGAGGTAACACCACACACAATCATAGAGATTCTGATAGGCAGTACTCACGTAGACTAATGTAGATATAGGCCCGGTGTCCACAGCAGATCCTCCCCGGCCAGGAGTTCAAACACAGCCTCATGAACTGCTGAACTCAGTATGGATAAAGAACATCAGGAGCAGGAAATATTGGCAATGTTTCGATGTTTATTTACATCGTTATCAGACATACAACACAAAAATCCATACAAGCTCACCTTATATCCCTTTGCCCCATGTGTTGCTAATGGCATCCAGAAACCATCACCTTTAGAGCTTTGGTCCTAGCTTTTTCTAAGCTAAGTGGATCATATCCCTCTGAAAAACATTTCAAACATCGAATCTATTTGTCTGTGCTTTTCTTGCTCGTCACTACATATTCTGCGCACCCTCAAAAATTGAGAGTACGGCAGACTGTATCAACGTTCGCGGATGAAAACTTTGTGGTGAGAGCACTATATTCCTATCAGTGCTCTTAAACAAAGTTGTATCCAATTTACCATTGTTAAATGACAATGTCACATCGCAAAAAAATCTGTTTTGTTATGACTGATGTTATATATCAACAAGATATCGTCGATGTAGTGGGTATAGAAGAACATTTGCGAGCTAATCATGGAGTCAGAGAAGAATAAGGTGTTTTCCAATAGTAAACATGAAGGCATTGGCGTACAATGAGGCCAAATTGGACCCCATCACACAGCCAGATGTTTGGAGGAAGGTGTGTCCATCATACAGAAAATAATTTCTGGTAAGGACGAGCTCCAGGAGCTCACAAATAAATTAAATGTTGGGGCTAGTATATGTGTGCCTGATTAAATCACGGGTAGCTTGAATTCTCGCACCGTACGGTATGCATGTATACAGTGAGTTGACATCAATACTACACAGTAAGCAATTTTCAGGAATAGTGCCGAGGTGCCCAAGGGCCACAAGAATTGAAGTGGTATCTTTTAAAAAAAGTCTTCTCACCCTGCACACAAGGTTGCAGATATGTATTCAAGTAGATTGAAATGGGTTGAAAAAGAGAACCCCGGGCAGAGATGATAGGGTCTGTGGAGAAGAATTGGAGATAGTGTGGAAAATAATAATGGCGCTATAATACTTAGAGGTATGATGTATAATGTGTAATAATACTTATCCTTCTTAGGAGATGAATTTTGAGAGTTTTGTCATGTTGTTTAATTCTTCAAGTGTCTTAGTCGTCGTTGTAGTTAGTCCGTGGATACAACGACAACTAAGACACCTGAAGAATTAAACAACAGGACAAATCTGCTTTATCTCCACTTGTCTGTTGGTCGCTATGGCATACTTACGCCTGAGAATGTGCCCAGTATTTCCCTAAGTCTTCCCAGCCTGATCCCCTTCAATTTAGCCTTAACAAGAGAGAGCCTCACAACGCCACTACTGTTTGATTATTTAGTTGGGGTCCATACCCTGTATGAGTTTGCTGTCTGGGCTATCTGCTTGGTTTACCTTTGTTTGTCAACTGTATGATTACAGCGATTTTGTGTGGTATTTCGGTCGATACTTGTATCTTATGCCATGTTTTATTTTTTGTGATTTGTGATTTTTGTATGTTTCTGGATCTTGTACCCCCTACCTTCCCTGACCCATCCCTTTTCCTTCTTCTGTACCCCCCATAACATTTTCAATAAAAACTGTTGATGTTAAAAAACAGGACAAAACTCTTATAATTCATCTCCTAAAGAAGATAAGTATTATTACACATTATGGGGTGTATTCAATAAGAGTCGGATCCATTCCGACATGCATTTGTCGGAATGGATCCGACATGCCCTATTCAATGAGAGGCCAAATCTGACTGTCGGATTTGAGCCAAATCCAACTGTCGGATTTAGCCGTTCCCTGTGCCCTGTCCCTGCTGCTGCTGTCAGCAGCTCCCCGTGTGTGATTTCACAGGGAGCTGCTGGAGAGAGTCGCTGGAGGGAACCACTGGAGGGAGCCGTGGAAGGAGCTGCTGGAGGGAGCGGTGCCCGCCGGTAAGCACTCTCTCTCCCTGCCTCGCACCGCTCCTCATCTCCTCACCGCAATCCCATGGAAGGAGCCGCTGGAGGGAGCAGTGCCCGCCGGTAAGCACTCTCTCTCCCTGCCTTGCACCGCTCCCCATCTCCTCACCGCAATCCGACTTTGTTAAAAGTTGGATTGAGGTTGTCAGAAACGGGGCCAAATCCTGTTGGATTTGGCCCCATTTCTGACAGAAGCACGCGGATCGGCGGCTATTCCGCCGATCCACGTATTTTCCGACAAGTCGGGATTTCCCGACTTGTCAGAAAAAATCAGCCCCTATTAAATAGGTCAGAACCCCTTCCGACCTAAATCAGTCGGAAGCTGACGTCTTTATGAGAAGACGGCAGCTTCCGACTCTTATTGAATACACCCCTATACCTCATACCTCTAAGTATTATAGCGCCTTTTTCCACACTATCGCTAATTCTTCTTAACAAATCTAAAATAGGATCTTCTTGGGATAGATCCTTTAGTGTGAACAAAAGGGCTGCTTTTATACCACCTGAAGTGCACAGATGATCCAACCTTTCTACTGTCAGAGATGATAGGTCTGCCCAGGGGGTTCGCCAACCCCTTGTGTACCTTGGGTATAGTATAAAGCAATGGCTTTATAGGAAATCTCACACTAAGCGCTTGCTGTACACGTTTAGTTATAATAGCACTTCAACAGCTTTATGAAGTACTATATCAAGCTCCTTCTTATAGCACATCATTGGATCTTGTTTTAAACACTGGTATGTATTTCTGTCACTCACCTGACGTTTAATTTCTTTTTTATAATCAGACAAGTCCTGGATAACCGGTATCCAGATTCCAGGTCGACAACAAAAAGGTAGACACACCTTAGGTCGACGCCAATTGGTCGACACACCTTAGGTCGACATGGACAAAAGGTCGACATGAACAAGGTCGACATGGAAAAAGTTCGACATGAGTTTTTCACAATTTTTTTCTTTTTTGGAACCTTTTCATACTTAACGATCCACGTGGACTACGATTGGAACGGTAATCTGTGCGAGGGGACGCGGTGCGCTATTTGGGGTTCCCGGTCACTCTACGAAGTAAACGACACCCAAAAAACATAAAAAACTCATGTCGACCTTTTTCCATGTCGACCTTGTTCCTGTCGACCTTTTGTCCATGTCGACCTCTTGTCCATGTCAACCTAAGGTGTGTCGACCAATTGGCGTCGACCTAAGGTGTGTCAACCTTTTTGATGTCGGCCGGAGTCCCAGACACGGATAACCATGGAACCCCCCTTGTCCGCTGTTCTGATCACGATATCCTCCCGTCGGCTAAGGGCTTGAAGAGCAGCAAATTCAGCTTGTGGTAAATTCTTGCGAATGTCAGAAGTATATGCTCTGTGTTGAAGGACTTGTGTGTCAAGCTATCTCTCAAAGGTTTTTAGAGATGCATTCCCAGATTATGGGTCAAAGGAGGATTTCGGAGCAATTTTTCTCATTTCAGTGGTTAATGATTCTTTTGGACTGGATGTGGGATGCTGATCAAAATATGCCACTAATTTTAGTTGTCTGTTTAGCTTATAAGTTTCAGTTTAGGATCAAAGGATGTTGTCAGTACAAAATTAAGGGGTCTATTTACTAAGCCTTGGCTGGAGATAAAGTTGACGTAGATAAAGTCCCAGCCAATCAGCTCGTAACTGCCATGTCACAGGCTGTGTTTGAAAAATGACAGTTAGGAGTTGATTGGCTGGTACTTTATCTCCTTCCAGTTTATCTCCATCCAAGGCTTAGTAAATAGACCCCTAATTCCTCTTTGTAACACTTTTGTCTCACTGTCAGTGAGAGGTGTAGAGGATAGATTGAAGATCACTTCCTGGTTAGGGGTGTTTTTTTTTTTTAGCAACTTGTCACTTCCACTGGCCCCCTCTACAGGTGTAATGTCATTTAAATTTTACTTTTGTGCACTGGTCTTTACCCCTAAAGGGAAAAATGTTTTTGCCTTGGAATTGCGTAACTATGTGGCCTCGCAGGAGCGGATCTTGGTGCGGGCAAGCAGTGCCTTTGCCCGGGGCGCTGCGGCCTGGGGGCGCGGCCGCAGTCACCCCGAAGGCACCGCCGCCTGCCCGCACTCCGCTCCCCACTCCACAGCTGCAGCAGACGCCGTGGGCTGTGTGGGCGTCCGCTGCAGCCGGCTCCAGGCACAGACACTAGAGGTCGTTATTGACCTCTAGTGTCTGTGCGGCGCTATGGGAGAGACGTCATTGACGTCTCTCCCATAGAGAGGAGCGGGCGGCCAGACTGACGGAGCAGCAGCAGCAGAAGAAGCAGGAGCGGGGCAGTGGTAAGTATTGTTTTTATTATTTTGTGTGTGTGTGTGTGTGTGTGTGTGTGTGTGTGTGTGTTTGTAAGCGGGGGGCACAGCGAAAGGGGGCAAATAAAGAGGGGGCACAGTGACAGAGGGCAAATAAAGAGGGGTCACAGCAACGGGGAAAATAAAGAGGGGGCACAGCGACAGGGGGCAAATAAAGAGGGGGCACAGCAACAGGGGGCAAATAAAGAGGGGGCACAGCGACAGGGGGCAAATAAAGAGGGGGTACAGCGACAGGGGGCAAATAAAGAGGGGGCACAGCAACAGGGGGCAAATAAAGAGGGGGCACAGCGACAGGGGGCAAATAAACTGGGGGGCACAGCTACTGGGAGCATAACTGGCCACGCCCCTCCCCTATGAAGCCCACAACCGCACACTAACTGTTTTGCCACGGGTGGGGGGGGGGGCGCCAGTGGAAACTCTCGCACTGGGCGCCACAAGGGGTAGAACCGGCCCTGTGGCCTCTGATTCACTTGCCGATGTTCCGGATTCAGCTGATGTTTCGAATCTGTTATGTGGCTGATCACCAATATTGCCTCCAGTCAGCCAGTCATATGCATTATGTGATTCATAATCTTGGTTGTCTTTAGAAAGTTTCTCCCGTTTATATTTGATGAGATCTGTGTTACATTTAAAATCTTGGGACTCCAGATTTTTTAACCAATCAATGGATTTATCGTCCTCAAAAACATGTTTAAACGAGGTTTCAAATGTGGAGATCTTTTCTTTGATCTTATTTAACTCCCTGGACGATTCCTCGGTGACCAGGAGGATCAAGTCCAGGGAGCACTTATTCAAGATGGCAACCCACCTTTAGCAAAATTGGACGTTGTGCCGCCCGATGGTGGGTGTATTTTTTATACCAAATCCACAGGTTTTTTTGTTTAATCAGAATAATATTCCGACACAGTTGCCCTGTGTGAGTAGAAAGCCACCTCTTTCTTTTTGAGTTTGATCCAGTCCTTAAATTTGTCCTGGATAGGGATATTCTCAGATCTTGTCCTTAAATAAGATAGCCTCAGCTTCAGTATCAGTGTAGCTATATGTATCTCCAATCATAGATATGGCATCTTCTACTATAGAAGTAGCAACAATGGACATACTCAAGGAGTCAATTTGGTATTCCCACTAATACTTTTATTAGCACCAATATATAAGGCAAAAATATAGAACCAAAGCTCCACAATTTCAAAATAAAGTGCTATATATCTCCGAATAAAGTGCTGTATGCAGGGAGTGCAAAAACTATAGAAAGCAGTTCAACGTAAAGTGCACAGTACAAAGGCAATTTCCTGCTTTATAAATGTCTGATACACTAGAGGTAGCCAATAGTCTCACATAAATATACACAGGCTACAATGTATAAAGTGCTCTGTGCATACAAGTGTGCAATATAGCTCAGTCTCAAAGGTACATCAAGGTGCTAGATATTAAAGCAACATAACCATGTGGAAATTGTCATACAAAAGAAAGTGGCCAGTGAAGCTGTTAGTATCAAGAATGCAGCATCAAATCACAGGGCGTAATTCAGACCTGATCGTAGCAGCAAATTTGTTAGCAGTTGGGCAAAACCAGAGCCGGCCCCAGGCATAGGCAAACTAGGCAGATGCCTAGGGCATTTGGAATGCCTAGGGGCACAAGCAGCTTCTGCTGATTAACATGATATGCAGCATGCCTGTATTCTGTGTGTGACTGCGGTTCTATCTGCATACAAAATGCATTACTAATGTGTGGCATTATGTGTATAAGGTGTACTACAGTACTTTGTGGCGTAACGTGCTGTATAGAAATGGCACCACTGTCTGGTCTAATGTGAATAAAGAGCAATATGGTGTGGTATAATGTGAATAAGGGGCACTACTATGAGGAGTAACGTGGTACTACTGTTTGATGTAACGTGAATAAGAGACACTATTGCATGATATAATGTGAATAAAGTTGCACTACTTTGTGGCATAATTTCAACTGGGGGCATTATTGTGTGGCCATGCCCCTTCTCAGCAAGTACATGAACCGTTTTGGGCTGTGCAACGAATGTGCACACTGTTTCTATATAAAATATAGGTGGTAGGAGACAAAAACCAGGACTGCTATGGGTGAGGGGTGATGGTGCTGGGAAGGGGGTACAGGGTCAGAGGCGGAACTAGCGTATGTGCAAGGGGGCACCAGCCAATATCTTGCCTAGGGCATCATATTGGTTAGGGCCGGCTCTGGGCAAAACCATGTGCACTGCAGGGGGGGGGGGGGGGCAGATATAACATTTGCAGAGAGAGTTAGATTTGGGTGGGTTATTTTGTTTCTGTGCAGGGTAAATACTGGCTGTTTTATTTCTACACTGCAATTTAGATTTCAGTTTGAACACAGCCCACCCAAATCTCTCTCTGCACATGTTATATCTGCCCCCCTGCAGTGCACATGGTTTTGCCCAACTGCTAACACATTTGCTGCTACGATCAGGTCTGAATTACCCCAAAGTGCAAAAAGAAGCAATTGCCAGACCAACATGTAGCATAGAGTCACTTGTAGTGCATTTTCCATAAACCAAGGACAGTACTCATACAATTAAAGCTTCATTGAAATAAGCAAATCAGCAGCAAATGGAAAATGGAAGAGACCAAAAAAAAAGTTTACTGTTACTGTGGTGCCTTAATAATATTCCTCCACTTAAACGCAAAGCACTGCAGGAGAAGGATTGGTATACATTAGTTTGGATCCAGCGCTCAAATAGTTAACTTGCAGATATAAACAAAGTCCTGTGCCTTCTAATCACACTGTAGAAACAGTGCTATGAACATACACACTCACAACAGCGGCACGCAGGAAAGAAAACAAGTTGGAAACAGGTCTCCTGGTCAACGTTTCAATGAATGTATCATTTTCGTCAGGACAAAGTACAAGCAGTTACTCACCACATTTATGTGCTCCCCTTCACCATTTTCCCGCTGGTACCTGCGGCGGGTGCTCCTCCCGATGATGTCACCCATGTGCGCCCCATAATGGTATATATTACTGGCAAACATCCTTAATTATAAGAAACATCGGGGGTAATCCAGACCTGATCGCTAGGCTGCGTTTTCTCACAGCCTGCGATCAGGTCCGAACTGCGCATGCGTATGCACTGCAAAGCGCAGATGCAATGGACCGCAGCAACAGGAATCGTTGCGTAGGGGCGGAATGGTGCAAAAAAAGCGATCGCAAGTGCGATCGCAAGGTGACTGACAGGAAGAGAGCGTTTGTGTGTGGCAAATTACCATTTTCAAGGAGTATCTGGAAAAACGCAGGCGTGTCCAAGCGTTGGAAGGGAGGGTGTCTGACGTCAATTCCGGTCCTGGACAGGCTGAAGTGATCGCATCGGCTAAGTAAGTCCTGGGTTGCGCTGAGACTGCACAAAATCAGTTTGTGCAGCTGTGCTACACATTCGTTCGCACACTTGCACAGCTAAAATACACTCACTCAGTGGGCGGCGACTATCTGATTGCAGGGTGCAAAAATCGCTGCCCAGCAATCAGGTCTGAATAAGGCCCATTGCAATCCAAAAGACCCATACAGTCCATTGGGGGCCAGAGAGTCCACCTGATAAATCCAGCTGGCTTCTTTTTGCAATAAGAGTTTGCTCCTGTCCCACCTTCACTACTCAGGGGCAAATTCTGGTCAACAATTTTGTGTTACATGGCAGTCAGAGTATGGCAGATAATGGCAAAATGCCTGGCCACTGGCTGTTTACTGATACCAGAGAGAATGGCTGCTCCAATAGTAGACTTATGGAGGGCCATTCTCTCCTTAAATTGACATTCCGTCATACCGACATATACCTTGCCACAAGGGAAATACAAACAATAGACAACAAATTTAGTTGCACAAGATTGTGTTGTTTTTTGAATGGACATCCTGACAGAGGGTGGCGAATGACCTGTTAGCATATAGCTGCAAGTTACACAGCACCCCTTCTTAGGGGTTGACAAAAAAGTGGTAAACCTATTTTTGCGTTTTTATTCAATCAAACTTTATTGTACATTTCCAGCTTTGTTCTGTGACTATGGTGATGGGTGCACATGGGTAATGTTATCGGGAGGCGCACCTGCTGGTGGGACCAACGGGAAGCAGCGGGAAAATGGTGAGGGGAAGCACATAAATGTGGTGAGTAACTGCTTGCACTTTGGCCTGGTGAAAATGATACATTCATTGAAACGTTGACCAGGAGACCTGTTTCCAACTTTTCTTTCCTGAGTGCCGCTGTTGTATGTTTATAGCACTGTTTCTACAGTGTGATTAGAAGGCGCCGGGACTTTGTTTATATCTGCAAGTAAACTATTTGAGTGCCGGATCCAAACTCCTGAAGGGGGTGCAGGGATGTTAGGGCCACTGGACCTGTACTAAAGTGAACCTGTATCACTATGAACGTGTACTGATATGATCCTGTACTGCTATGCACCTGTAGGTCCAAAGCGTGTCGAGCGCAGCGAGCCTGCAAAGGGACACGCTGTGCTCTCCGTTGGGATCCCGCCTGTCAGGATTCTGGCGTTGGTCTTATGACCGCCGGGATCCCATACTTAATCCATTGAGACCTATAGGTGCTACATCAGTATTAGAAGAGGTAAGAAAACTCATCATAATCAGCAATTTCACTAGTTCTCTTTTCCATAAAACCTGAGAACAGAAAATAATGTATTTTCTCCAGCTAAAATGCTGGAGAAAAGCCATTTGTATGTTTAGTAAATAAAGCCCTATGTATGATTGCATATAACCTTAACATACTGACCAGTTATGGGGTAAAATATATTTTATGTGCCTTTGTAGTTGAAGAGATACATTCTGCTACCCTCTAGTGGTATAATTAAGAATGAACATTTACTACAACAGTTTTTTTTATATTATACTGTATGAGCAATGAAGCTTTTTGCTTTTTTCTTAATACATTTTATGAGTTTTATAATTACAAAATACAAACATTCGATGGTAATTAATGGGAAAAAAACTGCTCATGGTAAAGTAAACAGAAAATGCCAAAGTGCATAGGTGTTTCTATTAGAGATGAGCGGGTTCGGTTCACTGAGATCCGAACCTCCCCGAACTTCACGTCCTGAGCCCGGATCCGAGTCCGGCTCGGGACTTCCCGCCAGACTCGGAAACCAGAACGAGGCACAACGTCATCATCCTGCTGTTGGATTCTCGCAGGTTTTGGATTCCATATAAGGAGCCGTGCGTCGCCGCCATTTTCACTCCAGTCCTGGAGAGTGTAACGAGAGGACGTGTCTCTCTCCTCAGTGTCTGTCTGTGCGGGAAAGTGGTGTGGCGACCTGCTCTGTCTTACGTGTGTCATTCCAGTGCTGTGTTGTGCTGCATCAGTCCAGTGGTGGTGTCTTCTGCTGCATCAGTCCAGTCACAGTGGTGGTGTCCTCTGCTGCCATATGTCCAGTGCTGCTGTATAAGTCCAGTCCAGTGATGCTTTGTTGTGCTTCATCAGTCCAGTGGTAGTGTCTTGTGCTGCATCAGTCCAGTCACAGTGGTGGTGTCCTCTGCTGCCATATGTCCAGTGCTGCTGTATAAGTCCAGTCCATTGTAGTGGTGCTGTGTTGTCCTGCATAAGTCCAGTGGTGGTGTCCCTGTGCTGCTGTATAAGTCCAGTGGTGCTGCTGTATAAGTTCAGTGATACTGCCGTATATATCCAGTGGTACTGCCGTATAAGTCCAGTGATACTGCCGTATAAGTCCATTGATACTGCTATATAAATCCAGTGATACTGCCGTATATGTCCAGTGGTACTGCCATATAAGTCCAGTGATACTGCCGTATAAATCCAGTTAAGTGGTACTGCCGTATAAGTCCAGTGATACTGCCATATAAGTCCAGTGGTACTGCCGTATATGTCCAGTGGTACTGCCGTATAAGTCCAGTAGTACTGCCATATAAATCCAGTGGTACTGCCGTATAAATCCAGTCCAGTGGTACTGCCATATAAATCCAGTGGTACTGCCATATAAATCCAGTCCAGTGGTACTCCTGTATAAATCCAGTGGTACTGCCATATAAATCCAGTCCAGTGGTACTGCCGTATAAATCCAGTGGTACTGCCATATAAATGCAGTCCAGTGGTACTGCCATATAAAACCAGTCCAGTGGTACTGCCGTATAAGTCCAGTCCAGTGGTGCTGCCATATAAGTTCAGTGGTGCTGTCCTGTGCTGTATATTATTTACTCCAAATAAAGGGGTGATTAATATTTAATCCAAATAATTTTTACAGGGCTTGCTCTGTGTGGTGTAGAGGTACAGTCTCCTGTGCTGCATTTTGTTATATAACTCCAGAAAAATAATGGAGAACAAAAATTTGGAGGATAAAATAGGGAAAGATCAAGAACCACTTCCTCCTACTGCTGCTGCTGCCACTGCTGTTGTTGCTGCTGGGAGTCGATCATCATCCCAGAGGGGAAGTCGGAAGACCACTTGTACTACTTCAACTAAGCAAATGACTGTCCAACAGTCAGGAGAGGATTGGGAAATAAAAGTGCCCCTGGAAATTTTTTTTAGAAGTGACCTCATGTGGGCTGTACCAAATCAACTGTAGGTGGAACCAATACCAAAGTAGGCGGGATTTTTACTTCAAAATGTAATGTAGGTGGAGTTATACCATTAAAAGGCAAAGCATGTCATATTAGCTGGACCTAACATATTAAAAAGTTTAGAAAGTATTGTGTTGTAGCAGAAGAACTAAAGTTAAGAAATTAAAACTGGGATGACATTTATATACTGTATATATAAATGTGTTTATATCTATTATATACACACACACACACAAACAAACAATACATAATTTATTTATATCTATATATATATATATATATATATATATATTTATATCCAGAGAAGTTGCACTCGCATACTGAACTGTCAAACTGCTGGGGTGCAATAGCCAGAGATCAGTCCCCTCCAGAAGTTGTCTCAAACATAGAAAAAGTGACAAGGAACGCACTCACCAGGCTTCTTCAATAGTGAAAATGAGATTTCTTTAATTCAGCTCACATAGTTTACAGGGTCCGGGTCAACGTTTCAGTCCTCTATGGAACCTTTGTCAAGACCAAAATTTTAGGCTGCCATCCCCTGGAAGGCATGCTGTTCCCTGTAGTGCCAATGGGAGATCCTGGGGGTGGCTCCTGGGTAAGTTAGCTCTTTGTCTGGATGTGTTTTAGTAATAGCCTTTATCATGAGGCTTACTGTGACAGATTACATGTCCCCATGTGGGCACTGCTATTATGTAGTGTTAGGACTGCTGATATTGGAGAAGCCGTGAAGTGGCTCAGCAGCTTAACATGTGTTTGCAAACGTGTGACTAATTCTCTGAATTTCTATTACCAGATAGGTTCAGGTATGGTTACAGGTAATTTTTAGTGTGCTGAAGGGAAATTTAGGGGTGGGATTTGCAACCCCCCCCCCCCTGTCTGTCTGTGACCCCTCCCCCTTTCCAGCATATGATATATAATTATCTCCAGGAATGACCAAGCAAATACCATTGTTTGTCTGCTTGTGTGCAAGAGGCATTGCATGGGAGCAGTATTTGGAGTCATGCTGTTCCCTGTAGTGCCAATGGGAGATCCTGGGGGTGGCTCCTGGGTAAGTTAGCTCTTTGTCTGGATGTGTTGTAGTAATAGCCTTTATCATGAGGCTTACTGTGACAGATTACATGTCCCTATGTGGGCACTGCTATTATGTAGTGTTAGGACTGCTGATATCGGAGAAGCCGTGAAGTGGCTCAGCAGCTTAACATGTGTTTGCAAACGTGTGACTAATTCTCTGAATTTCTATTACCAGATAGGTTCAGGCATGGTTACAAGTAATTTTTAGTGTGCTGAAGGGAAATTTTGGGGTGGGATTTGCAACCCCCCCCCCCCCCCCCCTCTGTCTGTATATATATATATATATATATATATATATACACACAAGGGATTAGAGAAACAGCAGGCACGACTATCAGAGACTATTCCCACTCGTGGGTGTCCACAACACCCATAGAGTTGCAATAGGGCGAGCGCAATGAGCCCACAAGGGTCTTCTTGCGCTCGCCCCCGCCCCCCCCCCCCCTCCGTATCCCGGCAGAGGTATGCTGACCGCCGGTCACGCATACCCAATCCGCAGGCACAGCCCCTGTCTTAAGTGCCCTGGGCCCCCCGAAGGCTTAATCCAGCCCTTGTCTAGTGGTTCTTGCGCACCCAGGGTAGAGCACCTGCAGCATTACAGCAGCAACCTGTCCTGAAGTTCCCACTAATAAGCCCTACACACTGGACGATTAGTGCGATTTGAACGATGATCAATATGAATGATGATCGATAGCATTCAAATTGGCTTGCATTGAAAAACGATTTAAAACCAACGATGAACGACTGCGGGGACGCGCATCGTTCATCGTCGGTGCCTCCATACTAAACAATATGAATGATATAGCGTCCTTTCTGAACAATATTGTTCATATCGTTCATAGATATCGACCAGTGTGTAGGGCCCATTAGAGTCAGCATGCTGGATGGGATGTACTAAAAGGAAAATGCATAAAAACCTGTTTTCTGTGTTCTACCGCATTTCCTGTATTTACTAAGACTCGGTGTGTGGTTGGGGGCAGGGCCATCTTTTCCAGTTTCCTTCCTCCTTAGGCTACGTCCTCGGAACATTGCGATAGTGGCCCGTTCATTATTTATCTGGGACTATACCATCCGGAGCTTCCTGCTAGCCCCCGGCCCATCTCCTCTTATTCCACTATTTCATAACTCTGCCTTCCCTCTGAGTATGTACAGGTCATCCTTTTCATTTGTGGACAGGCGGGAATTTTCTTTATCTCAATGAGATCGTCAGTGATGCCAACTTCCCATCGTTCTCCGAGATCCAAGCTCATTTGTCACTCCCCACTAGCGCATGCAGGGGGGGTTTCCAAGTACCCAGAAACCCCCCCTGACGGACCAAATGTATTTTTTTTTAAATCTGGCAGGGTCTAGTGGCCAGCGATCGAAGCCCCGCCCCTTCGCAGCTATATGCCGCAATTCGCGGGTCGGTGGTGAGGGGTGGAGCCAATATGACATTTCACATGGTGTCATATTGGTTCCACCCCCTCGCAAACGACCCGTGAATCACGGCATATAGCCACGAGGGGCGGAGCCTAATTATGAACGTTTCCCGGGCACTGCCCGGTCCCCAGCTCTGCCAGCAGCCAATGATCTTCTCCTGCAGAATTCAACCTCAGGGCACGCTCCAGGTGTCAGTGACAGTGTAAGTGTGTGTTTGTGTGTATACTGTTTGTGTGTATGTGTTCTATGTGTATGTACAGTATATATTCTGTGTGTGTATTTGTGTGTATGTGTTCTGTATATGTACAGTATGTGTGTTTTCTATGTGTGCGTATATGTTCTATGAATGTGTGTGTGTTCTATTTATGTATATCTGTATCTATTTGCATGTGTTTTATGTGTCCATTTGTGTGTATGTGTTCTATGTAATGTGTGTGTTTATGTGTCAATCTATACCTGTAGATTTCATCCAATGTGTGTTTATGTAGGAACTTCTATTTACCGTGTAGGCAGAGTATATCATCTCCGGCGTGCCAGCTTCGTGTGCATACTTGTATCTTATCTTACTTGGAATCTTATGTGTACATTTTGCACATTTTATTATTTATTCACCTTTGCAAAATCATGTACTCTTAGCTGCTATTTATGCGATGTACGTTCTCTAAAGGATCACCCCAGTAATTACTACTCAGGTGTGAGTGCCAGACCATACCACAATATATACAGTGTGTGTGTGTGTGTGTGTGTGTGTGTGTGTGTGTGTGTGTGTGTGTATATATATATAAAACATATATACATATAACATATATATACATACACACACCCACACATACATATATGGATTACTGTGGTTTCTCAGTGAACAAATTACCACGGCTAACAGTGCCATTTAGGAGTTACGCTTTATTCCATCATCAGTTACATATGTGCATAAAGTAACTCTGCCTGTTACAGTATGAAACATTATTTCTAAGTAGCTAATAAGAACTTTATACTACAGCGATTCATGATTGTTTCAACCAGCTTTCCGTTCTATGCTGTGATGAATCATTTCAGCCGATACAAACAGCTCCAATGGCTTGTTACTTTTGAAGCGATTTCTTTCTTCAGACTATATATAACGCGGCTTTCCAGTAAACAAGGGATATCATTCAACTTTATATATATATATATATTTCCCGACTCTCCATTTGTTTGAGATTACATTGCTGCTCCCACGAGCGCTGCTGTTTTTTCAATTCTTTGTATCTTCTGTCTAAAGGTATACACACTACCTTTTATAGCAGTGAATGAGGGACCAGCAACAATATTGATTTTATACATTGGCGCTTTAAAGCAATAAGGATTCTTTTTCATTTGATCTTTTATGTCTCTTTTATGTCCCATGTTTTTATGTCATTTTTTAATATGTTAATGTATTTTATATAAATACCCTTGTGCTTTCACTCTGTGAAAATATTGTTTTAGTGGCCTTTTTTTATATATAAATAAATTACCATATTTATGTCTTTTTGAAGCAGTCTCTGTATACATCTTTGACACTGTCGAAGTCAAAAACATTACATAAAAAGAACATACAAACTACACACATTATGAGTCGCAATACTTGCAAATACGCGCAGCGAGCACAGCAAAATATGGTAACACACGCATTTACATGGACGTGCCACAGAGATGGATTCAACACTTATTTCATGCAGTACATAATTATAATAATATCAAGCGCCAGACATCATGATGATTTAAAATTATATAATGAAGTAATGTCATGTATGTGTATTATTTGAACGAAGCAAGATAGACCGGTCATATTTACTATTAAAGCAACCAGATTAATGTGTAGATTCATTTGATACTTGTTATAAAGTTGTAGGACATAATTATGATTAAATGTATGTAAGCTAAAATTACTTTTATTAGAACAATAGATATTCCAAACAGGTAGTGGACAGGAAGCTCAGGCCAGCCCCTTTGGACGTCCCCAAGGCTGAACCTGTTTGGCATATACAAAGAGACTAGTGACTCATCATGAATGAGTAAGTTCCCTCCCCCAAAAACTAGATAACACATTGCTGATCACACAGGAGCTCAGTTCCTGTTTTGGTCTCAGCATAAGATGGAGTCCCAGCATGATTTTAGAGAGAGAGAGAGAGAGAGAGAGAGAGAGAGAGAGAGACATAAGCATTGAGGGAATGGTATTGTATTGCTGGCCTGTAAATGTATGTAACTGTATGTAACTGTATGTATTAACTGCTTACTGTATGAGTTGTAACTATAGGTATACTGTACATTGTAATATATTGAATCCATATCCTTTTAATAACAAATTTATACATCAATGAGCTTTGGAACTCAGATAATGTGTGGGTATATTGTTTTCTCTTATGGGATGCAGTGTTTTGCGATGTACAGCGCACTTTTATCGTATATGGTAATAAGATGCGCCTGGCGTCTGCAATATATATTAGAGCGGGCATTTTAAATATTTGTGAGAAAGCAATTTGGCATTCACAGATGGGGGCTCGTATGGGATATCAGGGTCTTAATGATGCACTGTACATTACAAACGCGGCTGTATTCGACCGGCTCCGATGGACGCATCGTGACGCTGATGAAAATAACATCCACGTGTATTGTTGTGATATCAGTAAGCCAATGATATGAAATTTCAAGGGACAATGCGTTTCTCAGAATATTTAAAATGCTAAAATTTATTTTTATTGTTGCAAAACAAAGTTCAAATAAATCATATTGTGTTTGATTCAGATTGGATTGTTTATCTGTTAAGTAGGTAAAAGTACATTTAAAAGTTGCTGCATAGCCTTTATATAGTTTTTTTTAACTCAGGCCTAAAATAACTTCTGGTGCTTATATAATGTGTGATTTCTTTGTGACAAAGGAAGCCGCATGGTCTGTCCTCCATTTTGGACTAACCACATGGCATGTCCACCATTTTGTGTAAACCTCATGGATGTGGAAGGGCGAGGAGCAGTAGCAATTTTGGGAAGGTCATTTTCTAAATAGCTGATTTTCTGTCTGCTCAGAAAAATCAGTTTCCTTGGTCACATCAAAGACCATTTATGAGTTACCAATGCATTTATTTAGCCCATGCCATAGTCAATTACAAATAGTTTCAGTTGGGCCTAGTGAGAGTAAATGGTAAGATAAATGCTTGGCTTGGTAAAAAAAAATTGCACATAGATAGAAAAAGGAAAGAAAGAGTTGGTTTTGTTTTTTTTCCTTCCAAGACTTGTAGAATCTGCTTACTAGGGAAGATAGCCATTGAAATGCAAATTAACCTGTGTAACTGCTTTTTTTTACAGTGGAAAAGCAAATAGCTTTGATATGCAAATAAGAGGTAAGGTGTCTCATAGGAAACCAGTGAATGGTACATATATATAATATTATTATAATTATGTGTATATTTATATCAGTGTATGTTCTGCAAGATAGCTATCCAATCTGAATCATATCATTTAAATTATTGATTATTGCTAGAGTCATTATAGATCTGTGTGAAATAGGATACATTTGTTGCTATATATGTAAATTTGAAATAACAGTATTTTAAGGAAGTAAATGTCTAGACACAAATGCAGGTCTGCATAAAAGTTTATACAGAACAAGTTGTGTCTAGTGGGCAATAGTAATTAGTATTGTTCACATTTATAGAGCTGTGTGATTTGTTTTATTGCGGACGCAGGGTTTTGTACACGTGTCTCGGACAAAGTACAGGACTGCGCACGCAGCGTAAGAGACATGCACGGTTGCGTGTTTACAGAGTACGTAAGAATGCGGGCGCTAAGTACAAATTATACAATAGTGTCGTTTAGTTCAAAGGTGGGATAGTAGACATTTAATACAACAGCACAAAACTACCCGGTTTCTAAAGCAGATTAGTATAAAAATTTTGTTTAAACTGTATTGCCTCTGGGGTAAAGCTGCCTATCTGAATGAATTGAAATTTTCTGTACAGAAAAACCAAAGTGTATTTGAGTGAGCGAACGTAGGAGTGAGTGGATATTGAACCCAGGGAATTCGGGATCCCGTAGTGTGGTACATCAAGTAAGTGGAGGCTTGGTGGCGTGAGGCGGCTGACTCACGTTAGTATAAGGTTTAATACGCAAATCGTGACGAGATTTGCAGAGGAGCGTAATAGGGAATTGTGCATTGTGTAGTATTGAAGTATAAAGGTTTTTTGTTACGCTCCGAGCTGAGGGTCACAGTTTGTACATTGACCCGTGTTTGTACAGCAGATAGGTAACAAGTACCTATACGCTGTGTGATTGGACCACGCATTTGTGGGTGCGATAGATAGAGCAACTTGATATCCCTTTTACGAGCTTTTGCGAAAAATCGCGGTATCATTAGCGCTGTATAGAGCATAGCGTGATTTGTGTATAAAAAAAGTGTATAGGGAGTTTTCGCTGGTCTCTCTCAGGAAAATCTCCAGCGGCAGATATTTACTGGAAAAGGTAAGTCACTCCTAACACTTCCAGTAAATAGAAACTAGATAGGGCCTCACTGGGTATGCGGTGTTCACTATTGGAGTGAGTCGTGGTACTCAGCGGAGAAGGAGCGAGTGAAAGCGCTAGGTGTCTTTCACCATCTATTTGCGGTGTGCATTGGGGATTGCGTTTATTGGCAAAAAGTCCACGATGGGATCCAATTGCACAAGCAGTGGGCGTTTGGTAGCTAGGGTTCAGGCTGAAGAAGAGTTGGGACCGAGAAGGTCAGACTCGGGACCGAGAAGGTCATAATTGCGACCGAGAGGGTCAGCAAGGTTTATTATGTGTGAAAAGTATGGTTCACACACGGAGGCTTTTTGCAATGAATGGTTATGTATGACTAACAAAGATAGGGTACCATTCCCTAAGTTGGGCAGCTTTGAGCCAGAGGTATTGCAGAACTTAAGGATAAGGATATGTCTGATAAAATCCAGAAAACAAAGGGTCAGACATACAAAGTGTTTAAACTAGTGATGAGCGGGTTCGGTTTCTCGGAAACCGAACCCCCCCGAACTTCACCCTTTTTACACGGATTGTCCCGTATGGCTCGGTTAACCCGAGCGCACCCGAACGTCATCATCCCGCTGTCGGATTCTCGGGAGATTCGGATTTTATATAAGCAGCCGCGCGTCACCGCCATTTTCACTCGTGCATTGGAAATGTTAGGGAGAGGACTTGGCTGGCGTCCTCTCCGTTTATTCATTGTTGAGTTGATGCAAATATTTGTGCTTACTTATATCATTGTGGGGACTGGGGAGCATTCCTTCTCATTTGACCAATGTGATATTACATGTTCAATTCATTGGTACATGTATGCTATCTATTGTTCCTCCTGTGACAACAGCATTCCCTTGTATGCATATGACTATTTACTAACCACGCTACCTGAGGGCATTCCTGCTGCACTTTTTACACAGGTCATTTACACAGGCAGAGCCTGTGTTGGCAATATTGAGCATTACTCACCTGCATATGCACCAGTATCTTGATTCTACTGGTGGATTCCTTCTCATTGACCAATGTGATAAGACATGTTTCATTTATTGGTATATATATGCTATTTATTGTTCCTCCTGTGTCAGCAGCATTACCTTGTATGCACTTAATTACTTAGGGGATATTTCCACCAGCTTTTCTGGCTATTTTTAATTAATCTGTGAATACGGCATAATCCCTTATTGCTGAGTTATTTTGAGTTATTTCATTTATTTTGTTCATATTTAATTTGTAATATTTCTTGCATCTATTCTTGACGTCAGCAAATATGTGTTAGCAGGGCACTCCGCATTCAATCATTTATGCCTTCTAATTCTAATCCTGACTCTTTTCCTTCCGTGGACTCTCATCTATGATCCTGGATGCGTAATACCACCTATGTGGGACCTACTGCATCCAGCCTAACGTAGAAAGCAGATCCACACCTTTCTGTGACCCATTGTCACCTTCTCTCTAGTATATAGGTGCACTCTCATTGGCGTCTAACCCACCCATTTGTCTACTACCATACCACACTGCCAGTGCCCGATCTCGTCCGATCTTGGAAGCTATACAGTGTTGGGCTGTGTCAGTACCTGAGGGGGAGACTCACAGGGAATACACAGTGTAGTAGACTCTTTATCCTTGCGATGTGCGTTATCTGACACCAACAGCAGTATCACCACTTGATTTCATCTTCTTCTCTCTATTTTTTCTACCCTTTGTATGCATGCTCTGTTAATACAATGATTTAAGACCCTCTGAGCTCTTATTTATAAACAACCACACAGTGCATTTGGTTGGTGACTGGTGGGAAGTGGGTAATGTCTCACTATCCATTGCCGGACCTGTCCAGCTCTTTCATATTTGATAATTGACCATAATCTGGTCTCAACAATACAGATTTTCTGTACTGGTTGGGCTGAAACGGATGTAGAATAGCAAAGTGTCTACATCCTTTCTTATCACATCTTGTGAGACTGGACCAGAACATTCCTTCATTTTTTAAAACGATTTCTTTTGAAAAAAACTTTTCGATTTAATATGCATTTTAAATCACATTTAGTTGTTGGATCCTATTTTGTCTAATGGGTAATCACGAGACACTCTTTTTAATGTATATCCATTAAAAGTTATATTTTATTAACTACCATGTATAATTAAAACTATTTGAACTTTATTTCAACTAATTAAGAGTGCGCTCACACAAGAGCCTTCCTTTTTTCTTCCTTTGTTGACATTGACGCCAGATGTGATTGTGAATGGTTGGGAAATTTGGCAAGCATATTTAACTTTGTTTAATCCATTGTTGTGGAGAGCTTAAGAGTGTTGTACTGTATGTTTTCTGCCTTGAGGGCACATCAAACTGATTCTCGGTACACACTGTCAAAGTTACATTTAAAGACTACAAAAACTAGAAAAAGTTATTTCTTTGATTGTAGGCGTGATTCGAGTATTTAGAAAAGGGGGTAAGATAAAATGGAGTGCGCCAAGGCTGCTCCTTGGACTAATAATTGTCACTTTACACTTGATTGAATACAAACAGTTCACAAATCTCCATAAAAGTCCATGGGCGCTCACACATAAAAATAGAACACAAAAAGAACCATATAGTGCAATATGTTATGTACTTTCAATTAAAATAATCAATAATATGCAATACTGGGGGAATATGAGCCTCGTACCATTAGATATTGTCTACTTTTTCTGGTAGACAATAAGCGTGTCTGGAAGCAGGTATCACCCAGTATGGATATCTCTCCTTAAAGTTCTTCACCACATCCGTCCTTTTTTCGTTCGAAGTGGTCTACCCAAACAAGTAGACAAATACAGCAAGATTTAGAAAGGGACAGGCATCCCCGGAACCAGCTGTGAGACGGATGGTGGTCCTCCTTTCCCTCTGTCAGAACAACCCTTTAAGCCAACGCGTTTCAACATCTCCAATTGTGTCTTTTTCAAGGCAAATTAAATAAGTTTGTCACCTGTTTCCAGGCAATATCAGACCATATTGCCATTCTAGAACTCTCTGCAACCATGCCCATGGTCTTGATTGGAGTCTATGCGCCAAAAGAACAAAACAATGACCAAGCCAATGATATTTTCTACAATGAAATGCAGAAAATGTTAGACCGGTACCAATATGGAAATCACATAACCATAGTATGTGGAGATCTGAATGCACAAACAGGCCTGAGCGGCTGGGTTGGGAAAAACACTAGGCCCATACAGATGCAGTCATCTAAATGTTTGGCAAATGTAACACCTGGTTCCAAAACCCCTTGATCATTATGGTTGCATTTGTACTGACAGAAACATGATGGCGCTGGTCCTGAGAAGCTTGTAATGAAGTCATCATGACTTAAGATGGTTAAACTCGTTGATCATTGCAGTGTCCTCAAACTGAAATATTGGATGTGTTTCCATTTAGCCAAATCTGACAATTTAAAACCTGAAGCTGCAGACGCACTGTAAGCCCCGTGGTTATCACATCTGCTCTATAATATGCATATATAAATGTAGTGTAGTGTATATGAGTTTGACTTCTGTTAAAAGGCACATATTATAATAAGTGTTACTGTATGTGGCTTTAATGGCATGAAGAAGACAGTCCTATCTAGCTGCAATCTGGCAGAAAGCAATATTAATATACTGTACATGCAGGCACCAACAGAGTACAGTTATTCTTGTTGGACAATAGTTGTTTCTTAACTGGTTTTCTTCAGGGTGTTTAGATTACTTATGATAAACCAAACCCCAGAGTCTGCACATTAGCATGTTTCTGGATATCTGAATATCCCCATTGTCGTACATTTTTACCCTTTAACATTTTGGGGGTCGATCCAATTATCCACAAAGTGAGCGGTGTGCCGTTGCTGCAGCATTTCAATGCCGGCAATGGCACCCCTTGCAAGCTGAAATCAGCCCCAATTTGCACAAAACTGCTTGGACCTCTATGGGGTGGCAAACACTTTTGTGCAAATTCAGGCAGCTGAATGGCTCGCACCCGCAAGATCATTGCGGCTATGAATCTTTTTGGAACTCTAGTGACAGATGGATATGAACATGTATCCTACACAACACTCAGCCGAAATATAGGGTTGTCCAGTTTGCACGTGTGTCAGGATGCAGCCTTTCTGGGCTTTGATTTGGTTCTGCACTGTACACTTACATTGCTGTGGTGTTATAATGAAGGGGATGCAAGCAATTGCCCACCTTTATTTACACAGCAATTTCATTTGTTCCAGCAGGAGTGGACACATCATCAGTATTTTTATTTGCTACATACTAACAAAAAAAAAATCTAATGTAGTCAGTTTTATTTTATAGCAAAAAGTCCATATAGAAAAATACAAATAAAGTTACAAATCGTATCAATAACAAATGGCAATAATTACAAAATTGTAAAGAAAGGTATCTCTAAAATGAGAACGTGATTTGTAATAGACATAATTGTATGATTTTTTTCTATATTCCAGATTTCATCCCTTTCTCCAAACAAGAGGAAACCGTTTCTATTTAGAACATTAACTTTTTCCATATGGTAGAAGACAATTTTCAATGACAAATAATTAAAATAAAATCCAATATAACCAGAAGCACAGGGTGAGGCAAGAATTTTCATGGGGCTAAAAATTAAGACAATTTAAAACAGTCAAAAGTCAGAATTAGTGGTCTTGCTGGAACATTAGTGATAAGTAATTTGCATTGCATATCACATTAATACAAATAATGATCATTTACCTAAAGGAAAGTGTGGTTGCTTCCACAGGCAGAATAATGGCTTGACACACCCCTAATCAAATTATATATACATGTAGTATAACTGATTTTTACAGTAAGCTTTTTTTGTGTGGTTTTTTTTTTATATAAAGAAGTGATTTATACAATAATTACAGTGAACTTTCTGTTTCTGGGCCTGATTCAGTAAGCGCAGCAGTTGTGTCTATGCACACAGTGACTGTGCTAAAATAAGCTAATGCCACAGGAGGTATCTCATGTACAGACACCTCCTGGCGGCTTCTGCATTCCGCTGCCACATCCAAAGATGCAGCATCAGATCACTATGCCTGAACATCAGTCAACAGAATAACCCATTACTCAGGGTATTACTCAGGGTGGTTGGTGTTTTCACGCAGCCGGGAGCAAGTGATGCTTCATCCAAGGAGGCAAACACCGGCCTTGGCACATCCAGACATTGGGGAATACACGCTCCCGTTTCTAGCAATGCTGCCTATCGCACATGTCGTACAGATCCTGTACATACGCAGATCTTTAAACGTCTCTGAATGTGGCTCTGTGTTAATACAGAGTGTTTAATATGCTTAATATAAGAAAATATAATTTCCATAGGAAAAATAATAATGTCATTTATCAACTGAAGATGGTTGTTCAGAGATGCATAATCTCCTTAAAATACCATTATCATTCGGGTTTCTCTGGAAAAAGAGACATGATCTTAAATTGCTAACAGCAGATTTCGGGAAACAGTTCCTTGTACAGCCAAAAGTCCTATGAAGGTCAGACAGCAGATACCGATGGGGATTGTATCTCAATAGGAGCAGGAGGTTCTGAAACACACATTTCTAGTGTCATTGGGGGGTGCAATAGATTTTGTGACATCTACTGAATACCATTACATACCACATTAAATGAAAATGGATATACTATACATTATTATATAATGTGATGGGAGAATGCGTTTGCACATGGCACTAGTACAGGAAATCCTTGAGCTGATTTCTTGCCACGTGTCAGTGTTTACGTCTTCTGCAAAGTAAGAACATGCAGAAATGCAGCACATAGTGCCGCCTGTCATTACTAGAGCACACACGGGCAAATAGAGAAATGCAGCACATAGTGCCGCCTGTCATTACTAGAGCACACACGGGCAAATAGAGGGGAGGGGGGTGTACAGATGGAGTTATTGCACTGAACAGTGTAACGTGAATAAAGATTAAGATTAGGATCATTGCTAACTTCTTAAAATCTGATTAATTTAGCAGTGAAAGAATTAGGATATTGAAGTTAATTATTCGCAATGGTGCACTCTTCATGGCAATACGCTCTACTTCACCTGTATGTGGGGGGTGGTTTAAGCATCTGCTCCAGCTCATTTCAATATTTAACAGCACATAATCAGATTTCCACTTTAAACTTCATTTTCCTTTTTCCTGTTCATAAAATTTCCATTTTCCTACTGTTTAATTTACCAGGAATGCACCCCAAAAAGTTGCTTTTTCATCCATATCAATTATACTTATATCACTCACTGTCACAAATATTCGATCATCTTCATATAGTTGAAAAACGCCACCTTGGTAAATGGAATGAAGTCCATATTCTGCACTTTGTGACCAACAAGTCGTCTTCACATTTTTCATCAGTACCAATGGATCTGTATACCTTGTGGTTACTTTATAAACATACTGGACAAGCTGTTTCACTTTTGCTTCCTCTGTATCCTGGTGACGGAAATATGTCTGGGCATAGATGTAATAAAGTCCACTCTTTTGGATAAGCATCTCTCCACTATGTATTCTGATGTTGCTAAAAAATGATGGTGCATTTTCAGTCCATTCAGTTATTTTATGTCCATTGTATTTTGCATTTAAAGGCCCTGCAAAGAGGGGAAAATATAGTTGTATATTTGTCATAGGTTTCCATGCTTTTACGAACACATAAAAGGATTATTAAATATACGTCTATGCTTACAATAATTATTGATTAATGTTAAAGTTACCTCTTTAGTTTGAAATTTATTGACTATTTTTAAACATTTTAGACAAACTGTTTCTTTGAGATGGAAATACATACGGGCATATATGTAATAAAGGCCACTTTTTATGGATATCTATCACTCCATTTTAAATTGTGATGTGGCCATAAAATGATGGTGCTGCAATGGCACTGTGTGCTGTTACTCAGACTCTGAGCAACTAGTAGTTATAAACACGGCCATGGTGTATAATCCTATATTTAGCTACATGGGATTTCATCTGCTATGTTATGCCAATCTTGTCATTTTATTTACATCTTTCTGTATTAAGCTATTATTCTTAAACATTTAATGTAGGATGTCACAACACTCCACAGCCCATAACCGTCAGGAAACAGGGTGTGGTATTGAAAGTCGACAGTAACTAGGTCGACAATGTCTTGGTCGACCACTATTGGTCGACAGTAACTAGGTCGACAGGGTGTCTAGGTCGACAGGGTCTTTAGGTCGACATGTTCTAGGTCGACAGGTCAAAAGGTCGACATGAGTTTTTAATGTTATTTTGGTGTCGTTTTCTCCGTAGAGTGACCAGGAACCCCAATTAGTGCACCGCGTCCCCTCGCATGGCTCGCTTCGCTCGCCATCCTTCGGGCATGGTGCCTTCGCTCCGCTACCGCTTCGCTCGGCACAGATTACCGTTCCAATCGTAGTCCACGTGGATCGTTAAGTATGAAAAGGTTCAAAAAAAAAGAAAAAAAATGTGAAAAACTCATGTCGACCTTTTGACATGTCGACCTAGAACATGTCAACCTAAAGACCCTGTCGACCTAGACACCCTGTCGACCTAGTTACTGTCGACAAATAGTGGTCGACCTAGACATTGTCGACCTAGTTACTGTCGATTTTCAGTCCGGATCCCCAGGAAACAGATACACTGCTTATTACATGATTTGCACATGCTCTGTTCTCACATGACTTGTATGTTTATTCTCTGCTGCTGAGAGGGGGTGGAGGGGCAGATACTAATGACCCAGGCCCGGGACTGAGGAAGGGGCCTGGCGGGAGCCCTGGATCCGCCGGTGGCTCGCTCTTCACCCTCTTTACCTGTCAGCTGCAACAGCTTCTTTGCCTAGCTAGCACACGCTGCTGTACGCTGGCTGGGCTGCAATGTGGCTAGGGAGGCTACTGACACTTAGCAGCAGTCTCCTCTGGCTATGCGGGGAGTAGTGATCACTCCCCCCCCCCCCACCACCACCACCCCTTCCCCTCTGGATTTACTACTGGCTGAAGGGCATTATGGTGTCTCCATGTTTTGAGCTTCACGGCACTGGAAATTACCCCCCATTTATTTTAATAAGTGGCATGGCCACGCCTCAAGCGATTAGGTCACACCCCCAGACTAAGGGGTACATTTACTAAGCAGTGATAAGAGCGGAGAAGTGAGCCAGTGGAGATATTTCCCCATCAACCAATCAGCAGGTCTGTATTATTTTATAGTATGCAAATTATAGATGTTACTTCAGTGCTGATTGGTTGCCATGGGCAACTTCTCCACTGGCTCACTTCTCTGCTCTTATTACTGCTTAGTAAATGTACCCCTAAGTACCTGTGCCCTCGGTTCATTCACTGCTTTTTAAATATAATTTTTTTTTTAAAACAATCTTTTTTCAGTTTTCAAACTTTTCAAATTAAAGTAGTCAAGTTTATTTAACGATTCCTATGTGTGCATGTTTTTCGTCTCTGTAATACAGTGGTTATCATACGTAGCCAGAAGGATATGTGCACTAAAATTGTGTTAGCTGCTTCTACTAAATTAATAATGATTATTTCTAACAGCAGTTCAGAAAAAAAGCTTGATTGAAAACCCACCAAGAAGTTTTGGGTTAACCCAGTAGTTCCCAAACTTTTTTGAATAACGGCGCCCTAGATTATTGGAATCTTTTTCACAGCACCCCTAGGCCAAAAGTTTATTTTTGGGAAATTTAGGAAAACAATATTAAAATAAGTAAACTGCAGTTACATGTCATCCTTAGGTTCAATTGTCTGGTGAGGGGCAGGACTCACTTCTGTTTTCCACATATTTTATGATTGGAAGCCACAAGCTGCTTTTGCCTATTACATTGACCATAAATAATTTGAGTTGTCCTGGACCACCAACTCATGGCACCCCTGCAAGTGAGGCACACCCAGAATGCTTTCCAAAATTAGTCATTTATTAATTTTTTATAGCAAATTTGGCACCTAATTAATATCTTCCGACATTTCCAAAATGTACTATAGTACAGTGCTATACCTCCTCTGAAAAGAGGACATGTTAGCATCACCATAGTACAATGGGAGTGACCGCTAACACAGGCCATCCTCAACATCCTCCTTCCTATATATGCTTCAACTGGCATACACACAGAAATCTGCCTATCCGTGAAGCTGGCCCTTCAGATCAGGGCTGTCCAGCTTAATTTGGTATGCTTATATGACCTAAGAAAGTAGTGCAAAAACAAATGGGATGTACAACTGAACGATGCAGCAACCAGGAATACACCTGTATGTAAAGATTTACCACATTTTATTATATCAGCCCTAACAGACCTCCTTCATTCCACACAGGGCCAGAATAATTGGTGCACAGGGTGCAAGTACCCAGGCCCCCGTCTCTCTGGGGCCACCCAATCTTTTATTCACAACTGCAGTGAAAGCTAAAAAAGAGAAGAGGGAGGTGAAGCCTGAGCAGGGGGTGGGGCTAGATGGCACTTTATGCAGTCAGTCCAGCAGCAATGAGAGAGAAGAGGGGAGGAGCAGCGGAAGTCCCAAAGTGATGAGAACTATCCAGCAGACAGCCCAAGGGCGTAGCTACCATAGGTGCAGGTAGTGCAGCTGCTATGGGGCCCAGAGCTGAGAGGGGCCCACCTTCCCTGTCAAAGTTACATGTGTTATATACATTTTTCGCCATTGGGTGGTACGTAGGGGTCCTTTCAATTTTTTTCCTTGGGGCCTGCAATATATCTAGGTACCTGCTTATTGTAGTGTGATATAAAATTAACTGGAGGGCATTTTAATGTTATATAATATGAATCGGGGCACTAAGGAGGCACAATATGAATGGGGAGCACTATATATCAGAATGTGAATTGGGGGTACTGTGCGGCATAATGTGTACTTGCAGCTCTGAAATGTGACATAGGGTGAATTTTAGCACTGCTACGATTTATAAAAGAAACTAGGGCACTACTATGGGGCATAACATTAAATAAGGCTCTACTATGGTTCAGAAAATGAACTAGGGCACTACTATAGGGCATACAATTAACAACTGCGGCAGAGAAGTGTCTCTCTAGAAGCATTGGGACAGGGGCCCCTTCAAAATGTTGCTATGGGGCCCACAAAGTTCTGTTCAATCGGTCACCACCCCTTATGTCAATTGGAATGTGGTCTATTAGCATACATTTAATGTTGGCAATTGAGTGGCCAGCTTCTAAAAAATGTCTTGCCATTGCCAGCATTAAATGTATGCTAATAGACCACATTTCAATTGACATAAGGGGTGGTGACCGATTGAACAAACTAAATAAATTTGAAGTTCGTTGGATTTATACACTAGATACCGTCCATCCACGTGGGCTCAATGAACATAACCCCTATAACATTTTGTTATAATATGGAGGATAGTGCTCATAAGACTTTTAATAATTTTTTGTTCCCCCTTCTAGTTTGGCAGAGGTGACCTTTACTGTATCTTTGTATTTTTTGTATTTTATATATGTTTATTTGTCTATTTGTGTTGTTCTATAATGATGGCTTATTGTGTACCCTGGATCATTGCCATATCCACTCTGATGCCTAATTAGCTTTAATTACGATATTGATTGCTGCTATCTTTTGCACTGTATAAGCCCTTTTTTTAAGACATGTTATTGTTCTAGATACGCTTAATCATCGTTAGTATTTATCAGTGATTAGATGAGGTTGTTATTTCTAGTTTCCTCCGCTCCGTCTAGCGCTATTAGCGCTTCCGGCATTTGCGTTCCACCGACGGTGGAATGCATGGCATTTCCAGCTGATGTCACTTCCGCCTTATCCAGCGCTATATGTTTTGCTGAGATCTTGCATTCCAAGCTCAGTGGAACGCTCTACACTTCCTGTGTTAGCGTTATTGCGGGCAATTAAGTGCTTTTGCTAAGTTTAATCCTCTGCATGTGTTGTAGTGTGCTTTATGATGTATTAATGTTCACTCTTCATAATTTATTTCTTCTGTTTACTATTGCTAAGTATGTTTTAGTATGGTTTATTTGTATCTGATATCCCATGTTGCATTGGTGGTACACTGAGTGGTTATGGGTAATGCTCCAGGGTTTAAATACCCCTATGGTATGGATTCACAGCTCATTCTGCTTTTGGCTGAGCTGCTTCAAGGATGCACAGTTGTCTGTCCTGAAGATGGTCCCTAGTGGACCGAAACGTCGACTTTGTACATATGCACGTTCTGCTATGTAGTTTTTTGTGAGTATATTGCCTATCAATAAAGAACTTTTTTATTCTTCAAATGGTGAGTGCGCAATTTAAATAAATTCTATGTGCTTGGATCTTTGATCTCTATTGGAGCACCCCACTGTTGATTGAAGTTGTATGGAGTGCGGACACTATCCGTTACATATATAATATATATATATATATATATATATATATATATATTGTGTATAGGTGTATGACTATGTATGTGTACATGTGTATGTTTATATGCCTGTATATGTGTATGACGGTATGTGACAGTATGTATGTATATATGTATGTGTGTGTGCAGTGGTGCCGAGAGAGGGGGGAGAGGGTACAAATTACCCGGGCCCAGGTCTGAAGGAGGGCTCCCCTTTAACTGGCAGCAGTAGCAGTTCTTCTTAATCCTGCTGTGTACTGGGCTGCAGTGTGGCCATGGAGGTGCTTAAAATACATTTTTTTCAGTATTTTTTTTCTAAGGGTACATGACCACACCTCCTGTGATTAGGCCACACACCCAGAAAAGTACCATGCTCTCTACTGCCCTGTATGTGTGTATAGGTGCGCGACTATGTATGTATGTATGTATGTTTGTGACTGTATGTATGTATGTATGTATGTATGTATGTGTGACTGTATGCGTGTGTGCGCGTGTGTGTGTGTTTGTGTGACTATGTATGTGTGTATGTTTGTGACTGTACTGTATGTGTGTGTGCAGGGGCGGATTGGGAACAAAAAGCGGCCCTGGGAAAATTTGTACTAGTGGCCCCACATGGACAGCACTAGAGGTGTAAGGTCTAGCCATGGGCCATAGCAGCAGCACCCTTCCCCCAAGACTTTCCAGATAGAGGGCATGTCCAGCATCAAATGGGAAGTTAAAAAGAAATAAAATTAAATATTATGAGCACATTATATGATACACCTTCAGAATTTAGGAAACTATATCATTCTTTAGAAAGATATATTTTTTTGTTTATTACGCCAACCGTATCCCAATCACTATTCACTTAATCTTATATGTCAGCCAAGACTATGAGACTATGTATGTGCAGCTGGGAAAGAGATGTACACGACCTTGCGTAACATGAAATGGGGGAGTGATGTGTGAACATGTTCTCTTTTCATGTATGCATCAAAGGCTTGTGCACAAGGACCTGAACCCCCATAATCTTAAAGGCCCTTAAACCTTAATCCAATCTGATATCACATCTGTAAAGTCACAACCACTAGTGAGCCTTGAGGACTGGTTTCAGATAACCCTAAAGTATACAATATGTCTGTATAAATGTTATATAATGCTGATATCATACTTTGCAAGGAACTTTTGGCTTTCCCATTACTTCCAGTAACATGTGCAGCAATCAGTTGTCCGGAATATGCTTGTTTCCCAGCAGCAGCCAGTGGAGGGAGTTGTGCAACTTTTTCTGGATAAAAATCAAGATAATAAATAGTTATTAAATATTGTTGTATCATGACTGATTTATTTAGAGTTTGTGTATAATGTAGAAAAATAACAGTTTTATATTTTGACTAGCTAAATTTTATGGAGCTGAGTACAGGGACACTATTATTTATTGTGTTAATACCTAGGTAACTATTATTTATTGTGTTAATAGCTAGGATAATATTATTTATTGTGTTAATACCTTGAACACTATTATTTATTTTAGTAAAACCAGGAGCATTATTTATTTTATTAATACCTGGGCCCCATTATTTAATTTATTAATACCAGAGGCAGTATAATTGAATTCATCAATACTGGGGAAAATTATTAATTAATTATTTAATTAATACTGGGGCACTATCACTTATTTTAATAACAGAAAGTGCACTACTATTTTTTTCTGAATAATGGGGCACCAATGTATTAGCCATTGTGTTTCTAACAAGCTAATACTTGTTTCTTATTATTACATTTCTTATGGAGCAGTATTAATTTTATTATGGTAAAAGTCCAGTTATTTTTCTATGATGGGTACAACAATTGTAGTTCACACTGGTGGCACTAAAAAAGCAAGTATGAACTCGGGCCCATGTGCATAATGGCATTTTAGAATATAAGGACAATCATGAGCTATCAAATAATGCTGGCATTTCTTGAGGAACCCAGTGCTAATCAGCTTTGGGCCAGTACTCCTTTGGTGCATGGGCCCGATACCCCTACATGAAAGGGCCTGGTGTTTTCCTTTAACAGGAAATGGTTTAGGTTATTTGCCTGTGGGAGCCTCATTTTTTTTAATTAATAAGAGTCAGTATACCCAGGGCCGGTTCTAGACCTTGTGGGGCCCAGGGCGCCCCCTCACCAGCAGGTAAAACAGGGATAGTGCGCGCCAAAAGCGCACGTCAAATAATAGGGGTGTGGCTTCATAGGAAAGGGGCGCGGTCACAGTTATGCCCCCTGTAGTTATGCACCCAGTAGATTTGCCTCCAGTAGTTGTGCCCCCTGTAGTTGTGCCCCCTGGTAGCACCGCTTGCAAACACACACACACAAAAAAACAAGACTCACCAGCCCCGCTCCTGCTTCCCAATCGCTGCTACTCTGTCTCTGGCTGCCTGCTCCTCTCTATGGGACAGACGTCATGAAGTCTCTCCCATAGCGCCGCACAGACACTAGAGGTAAATTATGACCTCTAGCATCTGACAATGGCGCCGGTTGCAGCATGCGCCCACACAGCCCATGGCGCCTGTTGCAGCCGGAGACCGGAGTGCAGAATGCGATGTGCGGGTGGGTCGGGCACCTGCGGGATGACTGCGGCCGCGCCCACAAGCCACTGCCCCCCGGGCACCCGCCCGATTTGCCTGTGCCTAGATCCGCTCCTGAGTATACCATCATTTAATCGCATTTATATACTTTGATATACAGTTTGGCTTTTAACAAACTACACGGATAACAAACTGCACATCAGGGCACATGAAAAGCTGCAGTTTGGAAAATCTCCCCCCCATGCAGCCTCCATCGCGGGCCCCCTCCTCTCCGGCAGCAAGTAGACTCTGACATACTGCCAGAGTCTACTGCGCATGCGCAGGTCTCCGGGAACATGACGTCCACGCCTTGTTCCTGGAGACATCTCTAGTGCGCATACGCAAATCGCTCGGAAAAGGCCACGGTGGCTATTTTTCTGAGCGATTTATGCCTGCACTAGAGGGCAGTCGCCGCGGGACTCCGGAATGGTAAGTATATTATATGGGTGCAGTGTGTGCGGTGTGGGCCCCCCTGGGCCCGTAGAAACTGCACCCATTATAGAAACGCCAATGTCGCCTATACAGTATATATGCATATGCATGTTTTGAATCGTATATGAATGCACAAAACATGATAAAAATAGTAGCAGTGATAATCAGTGTTAGTACACAGTGATGATTACATTTATCATGTAAATCTAGCTAAAAGTGCACTGTACATGCATTCAAGAAATGCCTGTTTTTCAGTGCACTACAGAATAAGTGCAAACACTCACCTCATTTGTGGGGTTGGGTATGAGAAGTCGACATACAGAATGTTGACATTCAAAATGTCCACACCATGATGTAAACATGTTCAGATTGCAGACATGAATAGGATTTCATTGAGCATATCCACATATCATGTTCAAGATGTTGACTGATGACTGACATAATGTTGTCATTTGTAGAACATTGCCAGTGTGAATGTTGATAGTCAGCAGTACTACTTTAGCTTAAATCTAACTGTAGCCTAACTCCAAAGGCAGCTTAACAATAACCCTAAGTGCATTTAATATGTCGACATTCTATACATTTCGACATTCTGAATGTTGACAATTAGAACACATTGACATATATCTTTATTTTGATCATCAACATTCTAAATGTCGACATGTTGACATGTTGACTAGAATCCCATGTATGTGCATGAACTTAGTGCTGAGCTAAAAATATTAAAATACACAAAGATAAAAAAGAAATACCTCTAATAACTGATGTTATATCACGTCCATAATTGCTCATCAGAATCTATAAGAAAACATCCCAAATAGAACTTTTAATAATGCAATACAGTCAATATAAAAGTATATGTATCTTCCTTTTTTTTTTTAGGAGCAGTAAATTACCTTTCTGATTAAAATTTGAAGATGGGTCTTTACTGCCCAGCAAGGGTCCTCCTTCTCATCAACATCACCAATATCTGCAGTCTGAGAGACATCTCGAAGATCTTCATCCACCAAACACGCAATATTGTTTCTGATGTAGTTTTCATGCAGCTGGAAAAAAACACAGAACAATATTGGAGGATTTCTATTTCCCTGGGTGTACAAGTCTCACGGTATACCGTATTAGTTTAGTATATTACAGCCCTTGGCTGTCAGCAAAATCCATCAAACTAAAGCATTTACCAATATAGCATTTTATTAGTTTTATCATTGGTCTTTTATATATTTTTTTAATCTAACATTCACTCAAAAAAACGATACACATTCTTTTTAAAGCTTTGCTGCTGATCCCTAATATGAGTAGGGATTGCCATTTACAAACTGAAGGGTGTACAGATCGTTTACATGGCGAACTCTGAAGCTTGCCACACACTAGCTAGTAATTGTTCCGATATGACTGGTGCATGCCAGTTCTGAACTATTATCACTCAGTGTTTGTACACGAGCAATAGTTGTTATAACACTTGAGAATGGATTGATTTGAGTACCAAACATATGTGATCCTCCCGACCGTTCTGATCCCTTGCTGTAAAGTGAAGATTGTTTTCATGTATGTTGCAGTATATGCAGGCACAGCAATCATCATTGCCTCACTCAACCCCTTTACACGTTTGGTCGGAGCATCTCCATTTTTGTTTAGTCTATGGTCAGCATTAGTCCAAGTAATTAGAATCTGGGAAGAGCAGAACTACCTTCAAAATCACACAACTACTAAATATCTATATAGAACAGAAATTAAATACATTATGGCACATAAGACTCCGGGTCCAGCTGCCCAAGATACAGAGAGTAAAGAAAAATATGTAATCACCAGTATAAAGTATGGCTTGTCTGTGCCGTGGCATTGAGCCAATTAATGCCTACAATTGTGCAGGAGGTAAGTAGCACCATTCTTTCTTTCATGAGGCTCTTGCAAGGATGTCTTGGGTTGGTGATCCAGGACCAAATCAAATCATTTATGGTCAAAGTTATAGGCAAAACTAATGATAGTGGCTGTCATTTGGACAATCAGAAGCACAACTATTTACACCACCACATATCTGACCCTAAGGATGACAGGTAGGCACAATTGAATTCATTCAATATTGTTTTCAAAACATATCAATAAAAAAAACTTTTAGTCTAGGGGGCTGTGAAAAGAATGCTGATTCTCTAGGGTGTGGTGATTCAAAAAATTTGGAAAACACTGTAATAAACATTATATCTTAGGCATGATTCCAGAATTAGGCTTTAGCTCAGGTGGTTGAGAAGGCCAAGACATACTGTATGGGTAAAAAACCAGAGCCATGATCATCAAAACACCATGGCCCTCATTCCGAGTTGTTTGCTCGCTAGCTGCTTTTAGCAGCATTGCAAACGCTAGGCCGCTGCCCTCTGGGAGTGTATCTTAGCTTAGCAGAATTGCGAACGAAAGATTAGCAGAACTGCTACTAAATAATTTGCAGCAGTTTCTGAGTAGCTCCAGACTTACTCCTAGTTTGCGATCAGCTCAGTCTGTTTAGTTCCTGGTTTGATGTCACAAACACGCCCTGCGTTCAGCTAGCCACTCCCCCGCTTCTCCAGCCACTCCTGCGTTTTTACCTGGCACGCCTGTGTTTTTTAGCACACTCCCTGAAAACGGCCAGTTACCGCCCAGAAACACCTACTTCCTGTCAATCACACTACGATCCCCCCAGCGATGAAAAAACGTCGGTCTGCCTTGTGTAAATCTACTAAGTTTTGTGTGAAAGTACTTAGCGCATGCGCGATGCGTGCCATGCGCATGCATATTTTCCACATAATCGCTCCGTTACAAAAATCGGCAAAGAGCGAACAACTTGGAATGACCACCCATGTGACTATATATATGTTCTGTATATTACACATTCTAAAAGGAATGACTGCACCAGATAAAATATGTCCCACAACATTGTGGGATCCAGTAGCTCACTTCACTGTTGGAAATAAGCACCCAGGGCTGTTCAGTTCTTTAGGTTGCGACCACAAGTGTACTCATAAATTTGTTGTAAACCTTCCTCCCATGCTCGGTAGTTTTTAGCCTTTGCATGGTACCACTATACTTGAAAAGGTGCGTTGAAAGGTGTGATGGGCCGTTGATGAACTGCCAACAGATTTTGGTAACCGGTCTGTCAGTTTTTTAATAAATTCTCTGCTTATGCCACAAGTTGAAATTTGTAGTTAACTAATCTGCAGTTTTGCTTTGAGTTTCCTGTGAAAGCATGGTTATCTGGAAGTGCTTCTGTCCGCTACTGCTCTTTGCTGACAATGTTTTTCCCATAGTTTTCCACAGTGGCATCACCTTACATACTGTTGAATGTGAAACATTATCAAATATAGCTGTCCTGTTCACTGAAGCTTCTGCCAAATGCACCCCCCCCCTCCCCCTTTCAAGGTCACATAGGTTTCTTGCATTCATACTACCCAAAATTAACTACAGCAGTCAATCATTTTTATACAGAACCTTGTCCATGCTGGAATATAGGGGGACATTTTTAAAATCTTTGAGAGTGATAAAATAGAAAAGTTGCCCATAGCATCCAATCAGTTCCTGTAATTTTTCTAGCACAGCCTATAATAGGACACCTAGGCAGGTATTCAATTAGTGTCGTTTTTTTGACCAGTCAAAAAAGAAGAAGAACTTTTTGCTTGTTTTCGCCACACCTTTCCCGCATGTGATTTCTATGGGTGGTCTTCAGTTTGCCGACTGTTGGGATCCCGGCGCACAGTATACCGGCACTGGAATCCCGACACCCGGCATACCGACAGCTTTTCTTCCTCTTGGGGGTCCACGACCCTCCTGGAGGAAGAATAGATAGCATGGCGTGCATAGCGCGCCACTGTGCCCGCAGCATGGCGAGCGCGGCGAGCCTGCAAGGGGCTCATTTGCGATCGCCCAGCTGTTGGTATGCTGGCGATCGGGATTCTGGCGCCGGTATGCTAGCCGCTGGGAGCAGGGCCGCTGGCATACCATAATACACCCGATTTCTATAGCAGCACTACAGGGGCAGACTGCCGCAGTGCTACTGAAGTGACAGATGGCTCTGTCCTTTGTGTGCCTCTATGGCAGCACTGCGGGAACAGAAGACTCATAGGTCTATGTACTAAGCCTTGGAGAGATATAGAGTGGACAGAGATAAAGTACCAGCTAATCAGCTCTGTCATTTTTCAAACCCAGACTGTAACCACATTCCAGTTAGGAGCTGATTGGCTGGTACTTTATCTTCATCTACTTTATCCCTCTCCAAGTCTTAGTACATAGACCACGCAGATTCATTAAGAGCGGCTTAGCATGATGCAGTACTGCCAGTGGTGGAGAATTGTCGTCTGCCAGCGGGCACAGGACCCAAAGATGAGGGCACTCTGGGCCTTATTCAGACCTGATCGCAGCAGCAAATTTGTTAGCTAATAGGCAAAACCATGTGCACTGCAGGGAGGGGGGGGGGGTGTAACATATGCAGAGAGAGTTAGATTTGGGTGGGTTATGTTGTTTCTGTGCAGGGTAAACACTGGCTGCTTTATTTTTACACTGCAATTTAGATTTCAGTTTGAACACACCCCACCCAAATCTAACTCTCTCAGCACATGTTATATCAACCCCCCCCCCCCCCCCCTGCTGTGCACATGGTTTTGCCCCTTTAGCTAACAATGTTGTTGCTGCGATCAGGTCTGAATTAGGTCCTCTGCTAGGCTGACATATAACAGGTCCCTCCTATATTGTCATTGTCAGGGGTTTCATTATATACTGTATGTCCTTAACATACTCGGCATTAGGAATGGGGGTTTGCCAGCGGTCACATGACCCAGGGGCAGGGTGCACTCTGCCAGAGAGTGACATGTAACAGGTCCATCTTACATAATCACTGCAAGCCTCTTACACAATGTACAGTGTGTAATAGTAATACTAACACTACAGGGTCATTAGCTGCTATACCCAGAGGAAGAGGGGTACTGGGGGAAGGGGAGGGAGTGACGCCAAATTACTGCCTGAGAAAAATCCTAGATTTGACCCTGCTTAAACCAGAGTTTCCAAAACTCCGCCATTGCAGTCCAGGTTTATATATTTCCATGACTGAGCCCAGAGTGTACAATCAAAATGACTGAGGTACTAATTAAGTCACCTGTGCTCAAGGATGGACATACTTAAAACCTGGAGGTAAATTTACTAAGATGGGAGTTCTATTTAAGATGGGATGTTGCCCATAGCAACCAATCAGATTCTACTTCTCATTTATCTAGCACCTTCTAGAAGATAATACCTGGAATCGGATTGGTTGCTATGGGCAACATCCCATCTTAAACAGAACTCCCATCTTAGTAAATTTACCCCCTGGACTGTAATGGCGGAATTTGGGAACCTCTGGCTTAAACTACAAGAGTGCAGAAGGCCTTGATTTCAAAAGCATTTTTAGTAAACTACCCATAGACTGTATAACTGATATAAATAGGGATAATTATTAACAGTTACTTATATAGTGACAGCCATTTCCATAGCACTTTACAATTGGGAACAAAATAAAACATGACAGACAGAGGTAAGAGGGCCCTGCTTGCAAGCTTACAGTCTATAGTGGAATAGAGACGCATTAAAGATAGAGTACCTATATTGGTCAGCCAGATTACAGAATTTTTGGAGTGCTGTATGATCCAGTCACACAGGAATGTGGCCTAGGGTCAGCAGAATGTGAAAGTGAAGAGGAAAAAAAAATAATGTTACTGTATAGAGGAGAAGTAATTAGCTAGGAAAGCTTATGGAGGTTGTGTGGGTGGCTCTGGAATTTGGTACAGTAAGATCGCCTGAAGATGGGAGTTTTCAGGGAATGTTTGGAGACTAGAGGAAAGTTGTATTGTGCATAGGAGGGCATTCAGGGGCGCCAGAACGTGTTGTTGTGGGGGGGGCATTATCTACCCCCACCACACCCCACGCGGGGAGCACTTTCCCCCCAGTTAACCGCAGAGCTCAGTTTCAAAACTCCAGCGCCGCAGCGTGCTGCCGCGTGTCCTCCTGTCCTAGCCGGCTCTCAGATACATTACTGGGAGGAGGCGTGGCCATGCTGAGCCTGCTGGGACATCCCCGCCTCCTCCCAGTAATGCCTATGTGAAGAGCAGGCTGGACAAGACATGGGGCAGCATGCTGCGGCGCCGGAGTTTTGAAGTTACAGTCTCAGCGGTGATCTGGGGGGTAAGTGTTCCCCCTCCCCACGCCTCTGTCATGTTTGGGGGGGGGGGGGCATGCTGCCCCCTTGCTCCCCCATTCCGACACCTATGAGGGCATTCCACATAGCATACCACCCCATATCGCTGCCGGGTCCAGCAGCGGGGGGACAGTCCCAGAAAAACTGGACTTTCCAGCAGAAAGCTGGGCAGTTTGGAGGTATGTCAGAGTGGATGCTGCCCAAAAAACGTTGTACAGCTGTTAATGACAGTAGGTAATGAGTGTGGGTTAGAGTGGAGTGGGAAAACTGGGAGATATTTTGAGATAAGTGAAGATATACTGTATATGTTGTTGTGCTTTGGTTACTAGCCTTATGTATATCTTATATTAAATTTGATAAAATACAGATACATACCTCCCAACTTTTATAGCTTTGCAAGCAGGCGCAGCTGCAGCTGAAAGGGGTGGGGCCTCAGGGAGGGGAGGGGCCTCATTGCACTACCCCATTTTCATTATTTTGGGGGCATGCCCAGCGCTTCCTAAGCAGCTGGGCAGCCCCTTACTCACCTCCCGCACTGTTTAGATGCTGTGCCCATGCACACGGCATCTATTCTGTGTTCATTGGCTGCTTTGCAAAGCAGAGCAGTCGTGATCACTGGCTCTCCCAACTGCCCCCCACCCGCGGGAAACTGCGATCCACGGGTGGGACAGTGTTTGGAAAGCAGGACTGTCCCGCTGGAATTGGGGCAGTTGGGAGGTATGCGGATAACCAATGGAGGGACTGACAGAGCGGATCAGCAGACGATGGACATTTAGTGAGGAAGATCAGCCTTGCAGCTGCACTCAAATGTATTGTAGTGGTGAGAGTCTGCATTGGGGAAGGCCATTAAGGAGACTAGTGCAATAATCAATGCAGGAATAATGAGTGCATGGATTAGAGTTTTTGCAGTGTCTTGCGTATTATGGATAATAAGAATTTACTTACCGATAATTCTATTTCTCGTAGTCCGTAGTGGATGCTGGGGACTCCGTAAGGACCATGGGGAATAGCGGCTCCGCAGGAGACTGGGCACATCTAAAGAAAGCTTTAGGACTATCTGGTGTGCACTGGCTCCTCCCCCTATGACCCTCCTCCAAGCCTCAGTTAGGATACTGTGCCCGGACGAGCGTACACAATAAGGAAGGATTTTGAATCCCGGGTAAGACTCATACCAGCCACACCAATCACACCGTATAACTTGTGATCTGAACCCAGTTAACAGCATGATAACAGAGGAGCCTCTAGAAAAGATGGCTCACTACAGCAATAACCCGATTTTTTGGTAACAATAACTATGTACCAGTATTGCAGACAATCCGCACTTGGGATGGGCGCCCAGCATCCACTACGGACTACGAGAAATAGAATTATCGGTAAGTGGATGCTGGGGACTCCGTAAGGACCATGGGGATTATACCAAAGCTCCCAAACGGGCGGGAGAGTGCGGATGACTCTGCAGCACCAATTGAGAGAACTCCAGGTCCTCCTCAGCCAGGGTATCAATTTTGTAGAATTTTACAAACGTATTTGCTCCTGACCAAGTAGCTGCTCGGCAAAGTTGTAAAGCCGAGACCCCTCGGGCAGCCGCCCAAGATGAGCCCACCTTCCTTGTGGAGTGGGCATTTACAGATTTTTGGCTGTGGCAGGCCTGCCACAGAATGTGCAAGCTGAATTGTACTACAAATCCAACGAGCAATAGTCTGCTTAGAAGCAGGAGCACCCAGCTTGTTGGGTGCATACAGGATAAACAGCGAGTCAGATTTTCTGACTCCAGCCGTCCTGGAAACATATATTTTCAGGGCCCTGACAACGTCTAGCAACTTGGAGTCCTCCAAGTCCCTAGTAGCCGCAGGCACCACAATAGGTTGGTTCAGGTGAAACGCTGAAACCACCTTAGGGAGAAACTGAGGACGAGTCCTCAATTCCGCCCTGTCCGAATGGAAAATCAGATAAGGGCTTTTACAGGATAAAGCCGCCAATTCTGACACGCGCCTGGCCCAGGCCAGGGCCAACAGCATGACCACTTTCCATGTGAGATATTTTAACTCCACAGATTTAAGTGGTTCAAACCAATGTGACTTTTGGAACCCAAAAAAAACTACATTGAGATCCCAAAGTGCCACTGGAGGCACAAAAGGAGGCTGTATATGCAGTACCCCTTTTACAAACGTCTGAACTTCAGGGACTGAAGCTAGTTCTTTTTGGAAGAAAATTGACAGGGCCGAAATTTGAACCTTAATGGACCCCAATTTCAGGCCCATAGACACTCCTGTTTGCAGGAAATGTAGGAATCGACCCAGTTGAATTTCCTCCGTCGGGCCTTACTGGCCTCGCACCACGCAACATATTTTCGCTAAATGCGGTGATAATGTTTTGCGGTTACATCCTTCCTGGCTCTGATCAGGATAGGGATGACTTCATCCGAAATGCCTTTTTTCCTTCAGGATCCGGCGTTCAACCGCCATGCCGTCAAACGCAGCCGCGGTAAGTCTTGGAACAGACAGGGTCCTTGTTGGAGCAGGTCCCTTCTTAGAGGTAGAGGCCACGGATCCTCCGTGAGCATCTCTTGAAGTTCCGGTTACCAAGTCCTTCTTGGCCAATCCGGAGCCACGAATATAGTGCTTACTCCTCTCCATCTTATAATTCTCAGTACCTTGGGTATGAGAGGCAGAGGAGGGAACACATACACTGACTGGTACACCCACGGTGTTACCAGAGCGTCTACAGCTATTGCCTGAGGGTCCCTTGACCTGGCGCAATACCTGTCGAGTTTTTCCCAACGGTTTATAATCATGTGGAAGACTTCTGGGTGAAGTCCCCACTCTCCCGGGTGGAGGTCGTGCTGAGGAAGTCTGCTTCCCAGTTGTCCACTCCCGGAATGAATACTGCTGACAGTGCTATCACATGATTTTCCGCCCAGCGAAGAATCCTTGCAGCTTCTGCCATTGCCCTGCTGCTTCTTGTGCCACCCTGTCTGTTTACGTGGGTGACTGCCGTGATGTTGTCCGACTGGATCAACACCGGCTGACCTTGAAGCAGAGGTCTTGCTAAGCTTAGAGCATTGTAAATGGCCCTTAGCTTCAGGATATTTATGTGAAGTGATGTCTCCAGGCTTGACCATAAGCCCTGGATATTCCTTCCCTATGTGACTGCTCCCCAGCCTCGCAGGCTGGCATCCGTGGTCACCAGGACCCAGTCCTGAATGCCGAATCTGCGGCCCTCTAGAAGATGAGCACTCTGCAACCACCACAGGAGGGACACCCTTGTCCTTGGTGACAGGGTTATCCGCTGATGCATCTGCATTGATGCACTGAGACTTGGCTCGGTTTTAGGAGGTTCCTGACTAGCTCGGATAACTCCCTGTCTTTCCCCTCCGGGAGAAACACCTTTTTCTGGACTGTGTCCAGGATCATCCCTAGGAACCGAAGACAAGTCGTCGGAACCAGCTGCGATTTTGGAATATTGAGAATCCAATCGTGCTGCCGCAACACTACCTGAGATAGTGCTACAACGACCTCCAACTGTTCCCTGGATCTTACCCTTATCAGGGAATCGTCCAAGTAAGGGATAACTAAAATTCCCTTCCTTCGAAGGAATATCATCATTTCGGCCATTACCTTGGTAAAGACCCGGGGTGCCGTGGACCATCCATACGGCAGCGTCTGAACTGATAGTGACAGTTCTGTACCATAAACCTGAGGTACCCTTGGTGAGAAGGGTAAATTTTGACATGAAGGTAAGCATCCTTGATGTCCCGAGACATCATGTAGTCCCCTTCTTCCAGGTTCGCAATCACTGCTCTGAGTGACTCAATCTTGAATTTGAACCTCTGTATGTAAGTGTTCAAAGATTTTAGATTTAGAATCGGTCTCACCGAGCCGTCCGGCTTCGGTACCACAACAGTGTGGAATAATACCCCGTTCCCTGTTGCAGGAGGGGTACCTTGATTATCACCTGCTGGGAATACAGCTTGTGAATGGCTTCCAAAACTGTCTCCCTGTCAGAAGGAGACATCGGTAAAGCCGACTTTAGGAAAACGGCGAGGGGGAGACGTCTCGAATTCTAATTTGTACCCCTGAGATATCACCTGAAGGATCCAGGGGTCTACTTGCGAGTGAGCCCACTGCGCGCTGAAATTCATTGAGACGGGCCCCCCACCGTGCCTGATTCTGCTTGTAAAGCCCCAGCGTCATACTGAGGGCTTGGCAGAGGCGGGAGAGGGTTTCTGTTCCTGGGAACTGGCTGATTTCTGCAGCCTTTTTCCTCTCCCTCTGTCACGGGGCAGAAATGAGGAACATTTTGCCCGCTTGTCCACGAAAAGACTGCGCCTGATAATACGGCGTCTTCTCATGTTGAGAGGCGACCTGGGGTACAAACGTGGATTTCCCAGCTGTTGCCGTGGCCACCAGGTCTGAAAGACCGACCCCAAATAACTCCTCCCCTTATTAAGGCAATACTTCCAAATGCCGTTTGGAATACGCATCACCTGACCACTGACGTGTCCATAACCCTCTACTGGTAGAAATGGACAACGCACTTAGACTTGATGCCAGTCGGCAAATATTCCGCTGTGCATCACGCATATATAGAAATGCATCTTTTAAATGCTCTATAGGCAAAAATATACTGTCCCTATCTAGGGTATCAATATTTTCAGTCAGGGAATCCGACCACGCCAACCCAGCACTGCACATCCAGGCTGAGGCGATTGCTGGTCGCAGTATAACACCAGTATGTGTGTAAATACATTTTAGGATACCCTCCTGCTTTCTATCAGCAGGATCCTTAAGGGCGGCCATCTCAGGAGAGGGTAGAGCCCTTACAAGCGTGTGAGCGCTTTATCCACCCTAGGGGGTGTTTCCCAACGCACCCTAACCTCTGGCGGGAAAGGATATAATGCCAATAACATTTTAGAAATTATCAGTTGTTATCGGGGGAAAACCACGCATCATCACACACCTCATTTAATTTCTCAGATTCAGGAAAACTACAGGTAGTTTTTCCTCACCGAACATAATACCCCTTTTTGGTGGTACTCGTATAATCAGAAATGTGTAAAACATTTTTCATTGCCTCAATCATGTAACGTTTGGCCCTACTGGAAGTCACATTTGTCTCTTCACCGTCGACACTGGAGTCAGTATCCGTGTCGGCGTCTATATCTGCCATCTGAGGTAACGGGCGCTTTAGAGCCCCTGACGGCCTATGAGACGTCTGGACAGGCACAAGCTGAGTAGCCGGCTGTCTCATGTCAACCACTGTCTTTTATACAGAGCTGACACTGTCACGTAATTCCTTCCAACAGTTCATCCACTCAGGTGTCGACCCCCTAGGGGGTGACATCACTATTACAGGCAATCTGCTCCGTCTCCACATCATTTTTCTCCTCATACATGTCGACACAAACGTACCGACATACAGCACACACACAGGGAATGCTCTAATAGAGGACAGGACCCCACTAGCCCTTTGGGGAGACAGAGGGAGAGTTTGCCAGCACACACCAAAGCGCTATATATATACAGGGATAACCTTATATAAGTGTTTTTCCCCTTATAGCTGCTGTATTGTTAATACTGCGCCTAATTAGTGCCCCCCTCTCTTTTTTAACCCTTTCTGTAGTGTAGTGACTGCAGGGGAGAGCCAGGGAGCTTCCCTCCAACGGAGCTGTGAGGGAAAATGGCGCCAGTGTGCTGAGGAGATAGGCTCCGCCCCTTTTTCGCGGACTTTTCTCCTGCTTTTTTATGGATTCTGGCAGGGGTTAAAATTCATCCATATAGCCCTGGGGGCTATATGTGATGTATTTTCGCCAGCCAAGGTGTTTTTATTGCTGCTCAGGGCGCCCCCCCCCAGCGCCCTGCACCCTCAGTGACCGAAGTGTGAAGTGTGCTGAGAAGCAATGGCGCACAGCTGCAGTGCTGTGCGCTACCTTGGTGAAGACAGGATGTCTTCTGCCGCCGATTTTCCGGACCTCTTCTGTCTTCTGGCTCTGTAAGGGGGCCGGCGGCGCGGCTCTGGGACCCATCCATGGCTGGGCCTGTGATCGTCCCTCTGGAGCTAATGTCCAGTAGCCTAAGAAGCCCAATCCACTCTGCACGCAGGTGAGTTCGCTTCTTCTCCCCTTAGTCCCTCGATGCAGTGAGCCTGTTGCCAGCAGGTCTCACTGAAAATAAAAAACCTAAACTAAAACTTTCACTAAGAAGCTCAGGAGAGCCCCTAGTGTGCACCCTTCTCGTTCGGGCACAGAGATCTAACTGAGGCTTGGAGGAGGGTCATAGGGGGAGGAGCCAGTGCACACCAGATAGTCCTAAAGCTTTCTTTAGATGTGCCCAGTCTCCTGCGGAGCCGCTATTCCCCATGGTCCTTACGGAGTCCCCAGCATCCACTTAGGACGTTAGAGAAATGTTGTGTCCGTAAAAAGAATGGTGATCTGTACATTTGTATAAAGTTGTCAGTAAAAATTGGCAGCTGTGCAAGTGGGTGGTATTTGATATACTGGATGTCGGGATCCCGGCGCTCAGCATATAGACGCTGGAATCCCGACCGCTGGTATACCGATAACTAATCTCCCTCTTGGGGTGTCCACGACACCCCTGGAGGGAGAATAAGTAGTGTGGGGCGTGTAGCCACCATGCCTGCACCAAGCCCACAAGGGGCTCTTTTGCGCTCGCACCGCTGACGGCATTCCGGCGATTGTGATCCCGGCGCCGGTATGCTGGGCACCGGGATCCCAAGTGCCGGCAATTCATACTACATCCATGCAAGTTATCAGCTTGTAAAACAGTTGCTTCTTTAATTTTTTTAGTCTCCATGCAAGACAAACTGGGTGACTTTTGCTTCAATGATTTATTATGAGATAAGGATGTGGTTGTTGTTTTTGTTTACTTCTTAATCAGTGTTTATGGGGGACAATAAGGCTATCAATTGCAAATCTGCAGATCTAGTTTTATAACAGCCACACAAAGGACCCTTACTGCTGCAAGAAAACTACAAGTTCCTTCCTGAAGAGAAAAAGCAAGGACTAGAGAAAGGGTAAACACTGATTTGCATAAACGTTTACTCTACAGTAACTTCCTCAAAAGTTCAGATCATATAATCATTGAGTAACGCGATATGGCACCTTATTTTTTTCCTCTACTTCTCTTTAGATTTAAGAGCGTATTTATGAATTACTATTTACGGAATAATCCACAAATATTAAGTATACCCTGAATGTATCTAGGGGGGAATATAGCAGATATCGGAGATATTTGTTGCGGTCTTCCATTTTCAACTGCAAAAGTTGCTGCTGCCCCCATCTGTAGTGTAGACAGAGTTAGACATTGTAGTCTATTGCACTACTTTCTGCATTATTTTCCTTCCTGGCAATGGCCAGCCGCACATCATTCACATTAGTCCCTGGCCTATTGGAGTTTACAGTCCATGTCCCAGATTTATCAAGCCTTGGAGAGTGATAAATAGCATGGTGATAAAGTACCAACCAACCAGCTCCTGTCATTTTTCAAACACAGCCTGTGACATGGCAGTTAGGAGCGGATTGGTTGGTACTTTATCACCGTGCTATTTATCACTCTCCAAGGCTTGATAAATGGGGGCCTATATTCTCTAGTTATACAAAAAAGTGTAAAACTGCACCTGAGCATGCACTCTAAGCTAAAACTCACTGTTTCTCCTGTCCACGCAAAGTGATCTGTTGAAATCAGCACTTGTAAATCTGACCCACCATTTTTTTGCCAAGTTGTAAATGTATTTGTTTTTTTTTTAAAGAAATCTGTGTTAAATAGCCTGTTTGCGGGTGCGGCGCCCGTGTTAACCAATAGATGTGTGAACTTATCCCAGATCCTTAACGCCCGTTAGCACAGTAATTTACCAGGCAAGATAAAGGGGCTCTAACTGACTGGCATTGGGCATTAAATCCTGAAGCTACCACCCTTTTTCAGCTGCTATAAATTAATCGCTACTAACTGAAATCCCCCCTTAATGCGTTTTTAGCTTCTTCTCACAGACTCAACATAAAAAAAGTGCAACAAAACCAGCACATGTGACATTATCATATTGGTGGTCGTTCCGAGTTGATTGCTCGCTGCCGATTTTCGAAGTGCAGCGATTAAGTAAAAAAACGGCAAAAATGCGCATGCGCTAAGTACTTTCACACAAAACTTTGTATATCTACACAAGCTCGAGCGACGTTTTTTCATCGCTCGAGTGATCGTAGTGTGATTGACAGGAAGTGGGTGTTTCTGGGTGGTAACTGTCCGTTTTCAGGGAGTGTGCTTAAAATGCAGGCGTGCCAGGTAAAAACGCAGGAGTGGCTGGAGAAATGGGGGAGTGGCTGGCCGAACGCAGGGCGTGTTTGGGACGTCAAACCAGGAACTAAACGGACTGAGCTGATCGCAATCTAGGAGTAGGTCTGGAGCTACTCAGAAAGTAACTGCAGGGAATTATTTATTAGCAGTTCTGCTAATCTTTCGATCGCTATTCTGCTGAGCTAAGATACACTCCCAGAGGGCGGCGGCCTAGCGTTTGCAATGCTCTTAAAAGCAGCTAGCGAGCGAACAACTCGGGATGAGGGCCATTATACATTACATTAATAAGGGGCCCATTTATCAATGATCGCATATTGAGTACGATCTGGATGTGATATTAGCACCCAGGCTTGCAGTGCAATATGCAATCTTATCTGAAAGGAGCCTGTCCCTGCGATGTGCTCTGTGAGCTCACAGTGGCCACTTCCGGGGAGGGTCCCAGAGAAAGCCTCTGCCTGGCCAGCTACGTGGTGTGTAGCCCATAGGTTACCGCCATTTTCAGGCAGCGGTAGCTGTGGTGACCAATATTGCAAATGCATCGCATTAGGGATATTGGTAAATTGGGCAATACTGCATCCCCCATAGAAACCTATGGAGCATGTGGCTGCAGTGGTAGTGCAGGGACCTTCATACATTTGGGAGATAATAAATATTTGAGGTAAACCCCCCAAAACAGAAACCTATGGGGCATGTGTCTGCGATGGTTTGAGTACAAATACGATGTTTGGGGTTCTGCGTATGTGCAGAATGAGTCTAGTGATGCCACTCACAGCCCCTAGTCAGCCACATGATTGACATGTTTCAGCGCTTGGAAGGGCGGAGCGGGGTGGCTCTGTTCTTCAAAGTGGGGACGTGTCACCCCCGGTTTTGAAGGTGTGATGGGTCCAGGATCTGCATTGTCGGTCGCAGACTTCCTGGACCTGGGTGTCTGGATCCTACAGCCAGCTTGAGTAAGCTTCAGCTGACACAGGATTGCCGGTGCTGGTAACCATCACGAATCACAAATTTCAGAAGCAAGCACTCGGACCTTCACTAATGCAAACATATTTAACTAATGCTGCATTAGAATTTAAAGACATGGGATTGCACAGCCGCTTCCTTGTAACTGCGCAATTCCTTACAAATATGAATCAGGCCCATTGTGTTTACTAATTAACTGTTACACCATACAGTACTTCCTTGTATGTCACTACCCTGAGGCCGGTGCTTTACAGAGCTATTGCTTTTCTAAAACTGAAGGAAGCAATTTTCTCTTATCTTACAAACATTCCAGCTAAACTCTATAAATAATCTGATCACAGAATCTAAACAGGAGATTCCAGTCTATATTCAGTATATATATTTTTATTTTAAGAATTTCCTCATATAGAACCTGATTCAGGGGAAAACGCAATGCCGATGTTTGCGCAGTTGGCCAATAGCTCCTGAGTCGCACTGGTACATACTGTATATACATAGAATGTGATGGCAGATAAGAACCACTTGGCCCATCTAGTCTGCCCATGTACAAGCACACACCTAAACACTATTGTTAATTTTATCGGGAACCAATTAACCTACCAGAATATTTTTGGATTGTGGGAGGAAACAGGAGTACCCAGAAGACACCCACGCAAGTATGGGGAGAATATACAAACTCCAGCCATGACCTCAGTGCTGTGAGGTAGTAATGCTAGCATTGCATCATCCGTGCTGCGCATATGTCACAATGGTTAGTTACAGACCACGCTCTTAGGGAGGATTTGGACATAGAGTGATTGACAGCCGAGGAGTATTTATGGGAGGTAATGGGGTGGCTAGAATAAGATTTTGTCGGTATGTCACAGCCAGGGACTGTGTTTCTGGACTCGGTATCACTGGCCTAACGTCTTAGTTCTGACGGACATTCTGAGCAACCACAGGGTTACTCAAAAGTTTGATGGTGCGACCGATGTGTATCTGATTGTGTACGCAAGTGACAGATTAGAACCGCAGCTGGCCGGCATCTCTATATAAAGCACAGCGGCTGTTGCATTAACAGAATTTCTCAGTGTTCCTGCATGCAAAGAAGCAGTTGCGACCTAATTTGCATCCAATTGACACTGTCTCAGTCCCGGTCAAACAGCTGCAGTGCCTGTTTAAATTGGTCACCGGTTGGGAGCTAGTAGCAACTCGTGGACCAGTGGTCAGCTTCATTTTTTAATTTGGCGCTGGCTGTGAGCCATCACGACTCGCGGATTGGCAGCCAATCAGGGATGGCTACTGCTAATCAGTTGCCGGTCCATGATTCGTGATTGACTCGGGGCCGATGCCAAATTCAAAATGCATTCGTTCAGGGAGGAGCGCTGTGAGGGAATAGGGGTGCTGTGAGGCATAGGGAGCAATGCTGTGATGGGAGATGGGTGCTCTGCAGTAAGGATGATGAGGGGTGCTATGCTGTGAGCGGAGCAGAGAGGGGTGCTCTGCAGTAATGGGTTCTGTGCTGTATTGTGAGGGGTGCTGTGATGGGGGAGGAGCAGAGAGGGAGGAAAGAAAGAAGAGGAGGCAATGCTGCTAGGACGGGCCAGCAGCTGAAGCAAGAAGCTGAAGACTGTAGACTGCTGCAGTGGTGGGAAGGAAAAGAGCTAAATGAAGCTTCCCACTGCAGCCTTTCCCAGCATCACGGTGGGTCGCTTCAGACACTTATTTAACCCTCCCTAGAACCCCAGGGTGTAGGACAACAGGCACATGAACGCAGTCAGGCCACATGCTTGTGGTGCATGTTAGGCGGGCAAAGAGCCAGTGCCCCTGATATGCCCATACCCCTACTTCAAAATTTCCAATTCGTGCACTGTATTTAGTATAACTAGTTTCCTGATACAAATGGACATAGGAAAATACACTTATGGGTTGCAAAGAAAATTTTCTCCATTTAAACATACAATAAACACCAAAATAAGGCTTACCAAACACTGGCGCAGACCATACATGTAACGCTCCTTCTCTCCGCCTAAGAGCAAAGGATTGGTGTCCAATTTGGCAAAACACATTGGTCATCCTCTGAGCAGATTTACCAACATGTCACATAATGATCTGATAAATGACTAAACCAATTACATGAAATCAAGTATCAAGGCCACATTTAATCTTGTTAATGTCATTTTTATGTCCATATAAAGTATCAGGGATCCCAAAATTTAATTTTATAACATAGATATTAAAATAGAAGTTGAGGGGGGTCATTCCGAGTTGTTCGCTTGCAAGCTGCTTTTAGCAGCTTTGCACACGCTAAGCCGCCGCCTACTGGGAGTGAATCTTAGCATAGTAAAATTGCGAACGAAAGATTAGCAGAATTGCGAATAGACACTTCTTAGCAGTTTCTGAGTAGCTCCAGACTTACTCGGCATCTGCGATCAGTTCAGTGCTTGTCGTTCCTGGTTTGACGTCACAAACACACCCAGCGTTCGCCCAGACACTCCTCCGTTTCTCCAGCCACTCCCGCGTTTTTCCCAGAAACGGTAGCGTTTTTTCACACACTCCCATAAAACGGCCTGTTTCCGCCCAGAAACACCCACTTCCTGTCAATCACATTACGATCACCAGAACGAAGAAAAAACCTTGTAATGCCGTGAGTAAAATTCCTAACTGCATAGCAAATTTACTTGGCGCAGTCGCACTGCGGACATTGCGCATGCGCATTAGCGACTAATCGCTCCGTTGCGAGAAAAAAATACCGAGCGAACAACTCGGAATGACCCCCGAGCTCTTTAATATGGTTATTATATTTACTATGTTTCTGAATACAAGTTGTTGTTCTCTGGTGTCAGTAATGTCAGATAAAAACAGTCTGATTGCAGTGCCCTTGAAAGAGAGATTATTGCTGGAAAACATCTCCCTTACGATAACAACTTTCATACCTGCTAACTTTACCTGCCCTGAACTTTGTCTCCACTTCATGTGTTTGTGAATGTTATTAGAAGATTCTGCAAGTCTGCCACATGTAAAATTCATGTTTGTCTGGATTGAAATAGCTACTTAACCTGGCAACCACAACCTAAGTGCACATCTAGCACTAGGCAATGTATACAATATTATGAGGAATATTTAGTAAAACGTTAAAAATAAAAATAATTTTAACACATCAGCATCCAGAAACCTTCTTTTATTCCACTGTTCTACTAGAATAAACAAAAGCACTGAATTGATTGCTATGGGATATAACATCTGGATTTGTGTAAACCGGGTCTCACAAATGCCAATGCCACCTTACATCTGGTACTGACAAGCCTTTCTAAATAACATAATTTAAATGATTAATCCTATATAAAGTACTTCATTTTCAAAACAAACCATACACAGCAGGAAGGGATTCAGTATGATTTCCCGACAGTCGGGGTCCCGGCGGTCGAAATACCGATGCTGGAATCCCGAAAGTGAAAATCCCGACATTGAGCGCAGTGTGTCACCTCGCGGGCTCGCTGCACTCATCACGCTTTGGGCTCATTGGCAAGCTTCGCTTCCTACATTGTTATATTCCTCCTTGGGTGGTGGCATGGACCACCACCCTAGTGGGTATACCAGGCCTCAGTCAGAATTTCGACCACCGGCATTTTGGCTGCTGTCGGGATTCCGGCGCTGGTATTTCAACCGCTGGGATCCCGACTGTCAGGAACGTAACCATCTTGCATGTTGTACCTATTCACATTGTGACCACTGGGATTCTGGCCGATGGGATGCCGTACACATCCCCATGCCATCCTGACGGTCAAAATCCCAATGCTCACAATAGCGGCAGTAGGATCCTGACGGGTAAATATGCTGTCATTTTGAAATGTTAAGTATTAGGGTTAGGTTGCGGGAGGGGAGGGTTAGGGTTAGGCTGCGGGGGGGGGGGGCAGTTAGGGTTATCCTTAGAATACTTAACAAAATTGCAGGCATTTTCACCATCGGGACCCTACTGTCGTCATTCTGACTGTCAGAATGCCGTACACATCCCAATCACAGTGCTCTATTGTGCATTTACATAAGCTGTCAGACATATTTTGCAGGATGTAATGGAGTCCGAGATCAACGGAAGTTCAGGATGCTGGGCAATCTCGGATGTTTTTTTTCTAAAAGGGGCAAACACACTGAAAAACCATGCCTTGTAAGAGATTGCCCCTTTAAAAAAAAGTCAGCCAAATTCCCGCAGAGAGGTAAATGGCAGAGGAGGCACTGGCTAGTACCAGTGCCAGATTTACACACAATATATGAGCACACGGGTTCATGTGGGCATTATACACAGGTGCAGCAGTATATACTGCAGGAGTATTGATCAGAGATGTGCGGAAATGATACACAGGGGAGGCACTGCCTCACCTGCCATAGACTTTTTACTCCAGACTTTGACTATAACAATGATTAGAATAATACAAAGAATATTCTAATATATTCTTTGTATTTTTCATATACTTTACATAGCCAAAACTCTGGTGTACTGTATACGTAATTATGGCAGGAAAAGCTCTGCCTCACCTCACCGTATGTCACTGTCCTCCTTGTATCATTTTTCAGTTTGTAAAAAAAAAAATGTGCGCTAGAGAGCAAAGTGATTGCACATCTTGAAATGCGCTAGGTGGATGAATGACAACACGTGTTTAATATACAGATTGCATTTAGGATGGTTTGTAAATTACATTTATTGAACCAAATTCCAGATATCTACAGGTTACTGCATTAGTGCATTTTATTAGTTAATAATCCCACTGTCTGCAGAAGGGAAACAAGGGGCAAAAGGAAAACCAGACCTGTTGGAGGCACAAAATACAATGCAATAATAGAATGTATATAATAAACAAATACAGAACGGTTTTACTTCATTTTTGAAACTGCTCTGAAATTTATCTCTGCACTTGGCGCCTTCACTTTTTTTTTAACGTGTTTCCTTATATTTCATAAAACCTTTATGGGAGCCTTAAATTACACAATCGTGTCTTAAAAGAATACACTTAAGTTTGAAGTAAGTAAACAAAAGGTGAAGTCAGTGCTCTGTCCTGATCGGAGTAAGGTTACTTTCTGTTTCGTTATTTGAAAAAAAACAGGATGAGATTCAGGCACTCCCAGGATTAAACACAGAGACTGGACAATCATAGGCGTGCGCAGCACATTTTATTAGGGGGTGCACCATCGGAGGGATGTGTCTAGCACCGCCTTCTGGGCATGTCTGGCACCATCTATTGATGGTCAACGCAATATAAAATATCCACCCTTGTACCAATCCTAATAAAGCAGATACATTGCCAGATGTTGTGGTGTGCACCAAACAAACACCCCTGATGGCATTCACTGCAATTACACTGCTCCTTCTCAGCCTGGTCTGGCTCCCCCTCTCTTTCCCCTGCAGCAGCTTACTTACAAGTCTGTCACTCACTGACAGTCGCAGACTAGTACTGCTGCTGCTGGAAAAACGAGTGACGTGTCAATGTTGCTGCCGACCGCCTGCCAGTATTGAATTTGTCTTCCTAAGAGGAACGCTGGCTGCATGATGATCCTCATCAGTGGCTTGCGTTGGCATAGCATAGAAGGAGAGAGGTGGGCATGTGGCGGGTGGGCGTGTGAGCAGCATAACGTCATCACATCACGTTGTTTTTGTACATGGAGGTGGAGCCGGGAGTTTGAAAGCCGGGGGCAGTGGCACCCTTGATTAACCTAGGCGTCCGGTCAGTAATGCAGTCCTGACAGGTTGCAGCGCGGGGGGGACAGTAATCAGCCTGCTCGGCGATCGCTGCATCAGGCATGTGAAATCGGTGTGCCAGACATTAGGGGGTGCCTGTGCGCACCAGGCACCCCCCCCCTGCGCACACCTATGTAGACAATGCAAAACATTTGCTGCAAGTTTAGTTTTACAATAAGTAGGAACAAAACATTGGACCTTTGTTTATGTATCGTTTTTGTATGTGCTAAAAGGGCAATACACTTCATGGGGCTTGCATGGGAAATAAGATTTACAGGGACACCTAGCAAAAGGATGAAAACAAGGTCATGTTTTGGGATACAGAACAAGAGAGGTTTTGACTGAGCCAGATGGGCAACTCCACAGATTTTCCCAGTTCCTTGCTCCTAGCCATGGCTCTACTAACAGCACAGGCCTGAGTGGCTTTTATTCAATCTGTAGAAAAAGGCAAGCAAGGTTGACACATACTGTAAGTAAAATACATAATAACAAGATATGCATTATATAACGTGCCCTGTTTTCTACACACATTCAGTTCAGTGTGAGATTCCGTTGGAACCTTACGCAATTAGCAGCTGTTTAGATTTTTTACCATACCGGTACATACATTTTGCTTGTTTCTTTCTTCGCGCCTACATGGGGTATGAGCTAATACAAGCAAGGTTTCCCTTCCCGGAATTCCCCCTATACATTAGTTTGCAATGTTCCACCTTTCACTTTGGAAACACATAGATCTGACAGCATTTGTATACAATCTTAACTGACACCTAGCTGCTGGGCAGGTACACACACACACACACACACACACACACTGTACATTCTATGTAAACATGACCATTACAGTAGGCAGGGAATGCAGTGAAACAATTTTCCTACTTATATCAAGCACAGAAACTACATTCTGTCATATCCCTGCTCTTCACTGAAGTCAATCCCAGCAATAGTATTGACTAGCTCCCCTTACCACTAAGGAGCCTCATTATGTCAAGTAACCAGTAGCGGGCTGGGGCATGAAGGGCCCACAGGGGTAACACAGTGGTAGGGTCCCATATTTAGGGTGTGGCCAGTCTCCAGATGGGGTTTAGTTTTCCTAACCATTAGAGAAATATATTTAGTAAATACTGTTAGTGCATACATGATAATGTAGCAGATTCATAACAGCAATGCACTGTAGACAATAAACCATAGCCATGTGCAGTATAAGGTAACATATGTATGATGTAAAATTCAAGAACATGGGGTCTATTTACTAAGCATTGGACGGAGATAAAGTGGACGGAGATAAAGTACCAGCCAATCAGCTCCTAACTGCTATGTTACAGGCTGCGTTTGAAAAAATGACAGTTAGGAGACGATTGGCTGGTGCTTTATTTCCGTTGACTTTATCTCCATCCAAGGCTTAGTAAATAGACCCCTAAGTATGGAACCTGATCCCTAGAGGATGAGGAAGTGAAAAAAACAAAACAACACAAAAACAGGCAGTGGGGCTCACCAGGGGCTTCCCCTGTTCCCCTGTGGGCCAGTCCAACCCTGGATGTAACTACTCCAATCACATGGTACAGAGATTGCAGGTGAATAGGAAAGCATGTGGGGCACAGGAAGGGGAAAAATAGGCATGTGGGGTTTAGAAAGATGAGAAGTGTGCATTTCTATAAGAGCAGTATTTGTGAATTTTCTTTTTCTAAATTGTTTTTTCATTAATTTAATTGTAATATTAAAAAGTAAACATTTTTAAACATGCAATCATTATTTTATGTTATTGCATGTGGATGCATTTGGAGGTGAGCTACTCTTACTGAGCTGGATTATTACTAGGCTTCTGTCTGGGACCCAATGGGTCTATTTAGTAAACTGAATGAAGGTATTTCTCCAGCATTTTTCCTGGAGAAAGCATTTAATTTAATTGTCACTATTTAGAGTAAAGGGGGGTACACACGGAGCGACGTTCAATTAATTTCTAAGCAATCTGACTAGAGTGCTTAGAAATTAGGAACACATCGCTCTGTGTGTAGGGGTGCCGGCGACAGCGATGCACGGTCCCGCTGGGTGAAATGAGCGGACCCCCGTGCCCCCCCCGCTCAGCACATTGCGCTGTGCTGAGCGGGGAGAGAGATGTGTGCTGAGCGGTTCTCCCTCCACACCTCCCTCCACATCTCCCCATCTGTACGGCCCTTATAAGTACGGACAAATACTGAATTGTCTGCATTTCCATTTCTCTAATAACAGTACTGCAGCCCCCACTGATTTTAATGGGGCTACACACTAAGTGTATTTCATAAAATGAGAGAAGCAAGGCTTCTCTCTAACACATAAGGCCATCTCATGAGATGGCAGTGGTCTATATCATCTCCTCACCGAGACAGGCCTTTACCGCTAGGTCTGTCCCTGCACTTAAAAAAATATAAATATGGAGATAAAAGAAAAGCGAAAAGGGCAATGTTTTTATGCTTCTTTTTGCTTTCCTTTTAAACAGAGCCCCAAGTACTCTATCCCAATTTAGGTTATGTTTTTTTTTTTGACAAATGGAGAATAGTTATGAGCCTCAAACTAGTATGTTGCCTAGAGTCTCATAGAGTCATGATCAGGCTTTAAAGTGTCAGTGCGCCTCGCACAATAGCATTATTGCACCTTCTTTTTAGGACACAAGAATCAGTGCATAATCACCTACTTTTTTGCATCTCCCTCTTTGGAGATCTTGTGGACAAGGTCCAAGACACAAGTGTCAATGCAATTTGTGCCACTGTAGACTTACTTCCACTGCACAATAATGAGATCCGCATCATCACGCATGGCTTGTCAGGGTGAGATGACATATGTGATGGTTATTAAATTGTGTCATGGAGCCCTTCTTACATCAGTAGAAAGTGACTCTACTCTGCTGGGGTGTAGTATGGTATGCTAGTGGCCGGGATCCCGGCGGCCAGCATACCGGCGCTGGAATCCTGACCGCCGGCATACAGACAGCTGGGCGGGCACAAATGAGCCCCTATTTATTCTCCCTCCAGGGGAGTCGTGGACCCCCCAGAGGGGGAATATCTGTCGGTATGCCGGGTGTCGGGATTCCGGCACCGGTATACTGAGCGCCGGGATCCCAACAGCCGTCATACTAAATACCACCCCTCTGCTGGGTGAATTGGAAGAAATTAAAGGAGTCTCCCAAAAAATCCAGGAGGGTTGGCAAGTAGTTTAGAGGAGAGAAGGGAAAGGGGGAGGGGACATGATAGAAACTTTCAAGTACACCAGGGGTTTTAACAAAGTTCAGGAGGGAAACATTCTTCAAAGGAATAGGAGTATTAGAACTCGAGGACATACACTGAGACTGGAGGGGGGGGGGGGAGGTTCAGGGAAATTCAAGGAAATATTACTTCACAGAAAGGGTAGTGGATAAGTGGAATAGGCTCCCATCAGAGGTGGTAGAGGCTAAGACTGTAGAGCAATTTAAACATGTTTGGGATAGGCATATGAATATCCTTACAAAGAATTAAGGTTCAAAAAGGGTTGAGATTACCTAAGGATAAAAAAAAGGGGCAGACTAGATGGGCCAAGTGGTTCTTATCTGCCGTCAAATTCAATGTTTCTATGTTACGCCTCATTCCCATATTATGTTAATGCTGGGGCAGATTAGATGGGCGAATTGCCATCAACATTATATATTTTATACATGCAGAAAAAGAAAACATTGTAACACTTACACCAGCGTACAGAACGAGAGGTGGTTATGGGCACATTACCAGAGACAATTGTGCAAATCTCAGTACTGTGATGGAATGTGAGGCTGTTCTTAATGATAACAGACTGCAGTGAGTTGTACTTTGGCTGCTACAAGGTGGGAGTGTGCTATCCAACCAGCATACTTTGCCAAATCTGTACATTTGTTTCTACCCGTATTTCTTACCCACACTGCATATTGCCATACTGCAAATTGACAAAATGCACATAAAGATAAATATTCTGCAATGCCAAAACCAAGCAGAAAGGGAGGTAACACACGGAAAGGAAAGGTGTGCATAAAGTGAACAAACATAATTTATTGTGTCTACACCAGAAGAATAGTTACTAGTTAGCAAAATCTTTCCTTATGACACAAACTACAATATGTGGATGTGTACTGCAGACAAGTGGACGCAGTCTGTGAAATAGGGCACAGTCACTGGCAGCTGTTAGGCAACAACAAGCATTACAGGATTGGAAGAAAAGGCAGCATACTGTACCTGTTTGATTTCATTTGTGAAGTAAACATATGTGACTGCAAAAAGCACAGACTGGAGTAAAACTGCGAGAAGTACAAGTCCACACAGAGGGAGAGAGTGTGAGCCTGCTGCTGGGAACATGTTCCTGCTGGTGGTGTTCTGACTCAGAGCTTCAGACTCTCTCTGTAGGGAACTCTAGTTATCAGGTCTTTGTTATGTACAAAATGTGGGACAGGACAGGGGGTGGGGCTGCTGTCAGAAAAAAATTTGCTATTGCTGTTTACTGATCTTTCTTATCCCTCTTCATAGAAATCTCATTTTACAACTTTGTTTATAAACTGCAGTGTCTTAATTCCTGGTACAATAGAAGTGCAAATTTAACAGTTTTACAGTGAAGCTTATCTTATTTGTAAATCATGTTTGAGTGTTGAAGGTAGCCTACCTCCCAACGTGACCCAATCCAGGAGGGACACAATGCTCTATTATTGGACTTTCCTCCTAATTTATGATTGCTATCACCTATGTTGAACTAGTTAATTGCAGGACTTAAAGTGGTCCTGCAGAGGTGAGGGAACTCATCTACCCTGCCACCCCTCCCCCTCAGTGTGCACCGAAGGCGCGCGAACCACAAAGGGGGTGTGGCCTCACAAGGAAGGGGCGTGGCCACACACTAGTACCCCCAATTCGAATTACACAACGTAGTAGCACAAACTTATTCACATTGTCCTACATACTATTGCCCTTTACACACACAATGCCCACAATAGTAGTGACGCTTACAAACACATTGCCCACAGATGTGGTGCACAATGTAGCAGGATATGTTGAACAACCTTTGGTCACCTCTCTTATGTCTTCCATGTATCCACTCTGCTTTGTTATGTTTCCTTTGTCAGTCACTCTCTTTATGTGTCCATATCTTCATCCTAGGTAACCCTCTTACTCCCTATATACTCTTATTTGTGTTAGAGATGAGCGGGTTCGGTTCCTCTGAATCCGAACCCGCCCGAACTTCAGGTTTTTTACACGGGTCCGAGCAGGCTCGGATCTTCCCGCCTTGCTCGGCTAACCCGAGCGCGCCCGAACGTCATCATCACGCTGTCGGATTCTCGCGAGGCTCGGATTCTATCGCGAGACTCGGATTCTATATAAGGAGCCGCGCGTCGCCGCCATTTTCACACGTGCATTGAGAGTCATAGGGAGAGGACGTGGCTGGCGTCCTCTCCGTTTAGAGAAGAGAGAGACACAGTATTTTCGGGGAGCATTATTAGGAGGAGTACTACTGTATACTACTATACTACTTGCTGAAGTGATATTTATAGATTAGATAGTGTGACTGTAAGTGTATTATCTGACTTGTGGGGGAGACACTGACAGTGGGGAGCAGTTAGAGTCTGAGAGCAGGACTCAGGAGTACATATAACGTACAGTGCACACTTTTGCTGCCAGAGTCAGTGCCACACTGCCATTGTTGTGACCACACTGACCACCAGTATAATAATATATTTTGTGATTGTCTGCTTAGGCCTCGGAGTACTAGTTGCAAGTTGCAACGTGACCTGTCCTGAAGTGACCACCAGTTTAATAATCAATCACCACCAGTTTAATATATATATATATATATATATATATAATTGTATATAATATATATATATATATATATATATATAATATTGTATACCACCTACCCGTGGTTTTTTTTTTTTCATTCTTCTTTATACATACTACTATAGTAGCTTACTGTAGCAGTCTGCGGTGCTGTGCTGACCTGACAGTGTCCAGCAGGTCCGTCATCAGTCATTACATAATAAATATATATAGTACCTGTCCGGCTGCAGTACTAGTGATATTATATTGATTTCATCTCATTATCAATAATTTATCATCCAGTCTAGACTCTATATTAGCAGCAGACAGTACGTTAGTCCACGGCTGTAGCTACCTCTGTGTCGGCACTCGGCAGTCCATCCATAATTGTATACCACCTACCCGTGGTTTTTTTTTTTCTTTCTTCTTTGTACATACTACTATAGAGTATAGTAGCTTACTGTAGCAGTCTGCGGTGCTGCTGAGCTGACAGTGTCCAGCAGGTCCGTCATCAGTCATCATTACCTAATAAATATATTATCTACCTGTCCGGCTGCAGTACTAGTGATATTATATATACATACATATATATATTGATTTCATCTCATTATCAATCATCCAGTCTATATTAGCAGCAGACACAGTACGTTAGTCCACGGCTGTAGCTACCTCTGTGTCGGCACTCAGCAGTCCATCCATAATTGTATACCACCTACCCGTGGTTTTTTTTTTTCTTTCTTCTTTGTACATACTACTATAGTATAGTAGCTTACTGTAGCAGTCTGCGGTGCTGCTGAGCTGACAGTGTCCAGCAGGTCCGTCATCAGTCATCATTACCTAATAAATATATTATCTACCTGTCCGGCTGCAGTACTAGTGATATTATATATACATACATATATATATTGATTTCATCTCATTATCAATCATCCAGTCTATATTAGCAGCAGACACAGTACGTTAGTCCACGGCTGTAGCTACCTCTGTGTCGGCACTCGGCAGTCCATCCATAATTGTATACCACCTACCCGTGGTTTTTTTTTTCTTTCTTCTTTGTACATACTACTATAGTATAGTAGCTTACTGTAGCAGTCTGCGGTGCTGCTGAGCTGACAGTGTCCAGCAGGTCCGTCATCAGTCATCATTACCTAATAAATATATTATCTACCTGTCCGGCTGCAGTACTAGTGATATTATATATTATACATACATATATATATTGATTTCATCTCATTATCAATCATCCAGTCTATATTAGCAGCAGACACAGTACGTTAGTCCACGGCTGTAGCTACCTCTGTGTCGGCACTCGGCAGTCCATCCATAATTGTATACCACCTACCCGTGGTTTTTTTTTTTCTTTCTTCTTTGTACATACTACTATAGAGTATAGTAGCTTACTGTAGCAGTCTGCGGTGCTGCTGAGCTGACAGTGTCCAGCAGGTCCGTCATCAGTCATCATTACCTAATAAATATATTATCTACCTGTCCGGCTGCAGTACTAGTGATATTATATATACATACATATATATATATTGATTTCATCTCATTATCAATCATCCAGTCTATATTAGCAGCAGACACAGTACGTTAGTCCATGGCTGTAGCTACCTCTGTGTCGGCACTCGGCAGTCCATCCATAATTGTATACCACCTACCCGTGGTTTTTTTTTTTTCTTTCTTCTTTGTACATACTACTATAGTATAGTAGCTTACTGTAGCAGTCTGCGGTGCTGCTGAGCTGACAGTGTCCAGCAGGTCCGTCATCAGTCATCATTACCTAATAAATATATTATCTACCTGTCCGGCTGCAGTACTAGTGATATTATATATACATACATATATATATTGATTTCATCTCATTATCAATCATCCAGTCTATATTAGCAGCAGACACAGTACGTTAGTCCACGGCTGTAGCTACCTCTGTGTCGGCACTCGGCAGTCCATCCATAAGTATACTAGTATCCATCCATCTCCATTGTTTACCTGAGGTGCCTTTTAGTTGTGCCTATTAAAATATGGAGAACAAAAATGTTGAGGTTCCAAAATTAGGGAAAGATCAAGATCCACTTCCACCTCGTGCTGAAGCTGCTGCCACTAGTCATGGCCGAGACGATGAAATGCCAGCAACGTCGTCTGCCAAGGCCGATGCCCAATGTCATAGTACAGAGCATGTCAAATCCAAAACACCAAATATCAGTAAAAAAAGGACTCCAAAACCTAAAATAAAATTGTCGGAGGAGAAGCGTAAACTTGCCAATATGCCATTTACCACACGGAGTGGCAAGGAACGGCTGAGGCCCTGGCCTATGTTCATGGCTAGTGGTTCAGCTTCACATGAGGATGGAAGCACTCAGCCTCTCGCTAGAAAACTGAAAAGACTCAAGCTGGCAAAAGCACCGCAAAGAACTGTGCGTTCTTCGAAATCCCAAATCCACAAGGAGAGTCCAATTGTGTCGGTTGCGATGCCTGACCTTCCCAACACTGGACGTGAAGAGCATGCGCCTTCCACCATTTGCACGCCCCCTGCAAGTGCTGGAAGGAGCACCCGCAGTCCAGTTCCTGATAGTCAGATTGAAGATGTCAGTGTTGAAGTACACCAGGATGAGGAGGATATGGGTGTTGCTGGCGCTGGGGAGGAAATTGACCAGGAGGATTCTGATGGTGAGGTGGTTTGTTTAAGTCAGGCACCCGGGGAGACACCTGTTGTCCGTGGGAGGAATATGGCCGTTGACATGCCTGGTGAAAATACCAAAAAAATCAGCTCTTCAGTGTGGAGGTATTTCAACAGAAAAGCGGACAACAGGTGTCAAGCCGTGTGTTGCCTTTGTCAAGCTGTAATAAGTAGGGGTAAGGACGTTAACCACCTCGGAACATCCTCCCTTATACGTCACCTGCAGCGCATTCATAATAAGTCAGTGACAAGTTCAAAAACTTTGGGCGACAGCGGAAGCAGTCCACTGACCAGTAAATCCCTTCCTCTTGTAACCAAGCTCACGCAAACCACCCCACCAACTCCCTCAGTGTCAATTTCCTCCTTCCCCAGGAATGCCAATAGTCCTGCAGGCCATGTCACTGGCAATTCTGACGAGTCCTCTCCTGCCTGGGATTCCTCCGATGCATCCTTGCGTGTAACGCCTACTGCTGCTGGCGCTGCTGTTGTTGCTGCTGGGAGTCGATGGTCATCCCAGAGGGGAAGTCGTAAGCCCACTTGTACTACTTCCAGTAAGCAATTGACTGTCCAACAGTCCTTTGCGAGGAAGATGAAATATCACAGCAGTCATCCTGCTGCAAAGCGGATAACTGAGGCCTTGACAACTATGTTGGTGTTAGACGTGCGTCCGGTATCCGCCGTTAGTTCACAGGGAACTAGACAATTTATTGAGGCAGTGTGCCCCCGTTACCAAATACCATCTAGGTTCCACTTCTCTAGGCAGGCGATACCGAGAATGTACACGGACGTCAGAAAAAGACTCACCAGTGTCCTAAAAAATGCAGTTGTACCCAATGTCCACTTAACCACGGACATGTGGACAAGTGGAGCAGGGCAGGGTCAGGACTATATGACTGTGACAGCCCACTGGGTAGATGTATGGACTCCCGCCGCAAGAACAGCAGCGGCGGCACCAGTAGCAGCATCTCGCAAACGCCAACTCTTTCCTAGGCAGGCTACGCTTTGTATCACCGCTTTCCAGAATACGCACACAGCTGAAAACCTCTTACGGCAACTGAGGAAGATCATCGCGGAATGGCTTACCCCAGTTGGACTCTCCTGTGGATTTGTGGCATCGGACAACGCCAGCAATATTGTGTGTGCATTAAATATGGGCAAATTCCAGCACGTCCCATGTTTTGCACATACCTTGAATTTGGTGGTGCAGAATTTTTTAAAAAACGACAGGGGCGTGCAAGAGATGCTGTCGGTGGCCAGAAGAATTGCGGGACACTTTCGGCGTACAGGCACCACGTACAGAAGACTGGAGCACCACCAAAAACTACTGAACCTGCCCTGCCATCATCTGAAGCAAGAAGTGGTAACGAGGTGGAATTCAACCCTCTATATGCTTCAGAGGTTGGAGGAGCAGCAAAAGGCCATTCAAGCCTATACAATTGAGCACGATATAGGAGGTGGAATGCACCTGTCTCAAGCGCAGTGGAGAATGATTTCAACGTTGTGCAAGGTTCTGATGCCCTTTGAACTTGCCACACGTGAAGTCAGTTCAGACACTGCCAGCCTGAGTCAGGTCATTCCCCTCATCAGGCTTTTGCAGAAGAAGCTGGAGACATTGAAGGAGGAGCTAACACGGAGCGATTCCGCTAGGCATGTGGGACTTGTGGATGGAGCCCTTAATTCGCTTAACAAGGATTCACGGGTGGTCAATCTGTTGAAATCAGAGCACTACATTTTGGCCACCGTGCTCGATCCTAGATTTAAAGCCTACCTTGGATCTCTCTTTCCGGCAGACACAAGTCTGCTGGGGTTCAAAGACCTGCTGGTGACAAAATTGTCAAGTCAAGCGGAACGCGACCTGTCAACATCTCCTCCTTCACATTCTCCCGCAACTGGGGGTGCGAGGAAAAGGCTCAGAATTCCGAGCCCACCCGCTGGTGGTGATGCAGGGCAGTCTGGAGCGACTGCTGATGCTGACATCTGGTCCGGACTGAAGGACCTGACAACGATTACGGACATGTCGTCTACTGTCACTGCATATGATTCTCTCACCATTGAAAGAATGGTGGAGGATTATATGAGTGACCGCATCCAAGTAGGCACGTCACACAGTCCGTACTTATACTGGCAGGAAAAAGAGGCAATTTGGAGGCCCTTGCACAAACTGGCTTTATTCTACCTAAGTTGCCCTCCCACAAGTGTGTACTCCGAAAGAGTGTTTAGTGCCGCCGCTCACCTTGTCAGCAATCGGCGTACGAGGTTACATCCAGAAAATGTGGAGAAGATGATGTTCATTAAAATGAATTATAATCAATTCCTCCGTGGAGACATTGACCAGCAGCAATTGCCTCCACAAAGTACACAGGGAGCTGAGATGGTGGATTCCAGTGGGGGCGAATTGATAATCTGTGAGGAGGGGGATGTACACGGTGATATATCGGAGGATGATGATGAGGTGGACATCTTGCCTCTGTAGAGCCAGTTTGTGCAAGGAGAGATTAATTGCTTCTTTTTTGGTGGGGGTCCAAACCAACCCGTCATTTCAGTCACAGTCGTGTGGCAGACCCTGTCACTGAAATGATGGGTTGGTTAAAGTGTGCATGTCCTGTTTATACAACATAAGGGTGGGTGGGAGGGCCCAAGGACAATTCCATCTTGCACCTCTTTTTTCTTTAATTTTTCTTTGCGTCATGTGCTGTTTGGGGAGGGTTTTTTGGAAGGGACATCCTGCGTGACACTGCAGTGACACTCCTAGATGGGCCCGGTGTTTGTGTCGGCCACTAGGGTCGCTTATCTTACTCACACAGCTACCTCATTGCGCCTCTTTTTTTCTTTGCGTCATGTGCTGTTTGGGGAGGGTTTTTTGGAAGGGACATCCTGCGTGACACTGCAGTGACACTCCTAGATGGGCCCGGTGTTTGTGTCGGCCACTAGGGTCGCTTATCTTACTCACACAGCTACCTCATTGCGCCTCTTTTTTTCTTTGCGTCATGTGCTGTTTGGGGAGGGTTTTTTGGAAGGGACATCCTGCGTGACACTGCAGTGACACTCCTAGATGGGCCCGGTGTTTGTGTCGGCCACTAGGGTCGCTTATCTTACTCACACAGCTACCTCATTGCGCCTCTTTTTTTCTTTGCGTCATGTGCTGTTTGGGGAGGGTTTTTTGGAAGGGACATCCTGCGTGACACTGCAGTGACACTCCTAGATGGGCCCGGTGTTTGTGTCGGCCACTAGGGTCGCTTATCTTACTCACACAGCTACCTCATTGCGCCTCTTTTTTTCTTTGCGTCATGTGCTGTTTGGGGAGGGTTTTTTGGAAGGGACATCCTGCGTGACACTGCAGTGACACTCCTAGATGGGCCCGGTGTTTGTGTCGGCCACTAGGGTCGCTTATCTTACTCACACAGCTACCTCATTGCGCCTCTTTTTTTCTTTGCGTCATGTGCTGTTTGGGGAGGGTTTTTTGGAAGGGACATCCTGCGTGACACTGCAGTGCCACTCCTAGATGGGCCCGGTGTTTGTGTCGGCCACTAGGGTCGCTTATCTTACTCACACAGCTACCTCATTGCGCCTCTTTTTTTCTTTGCGTCATGTGCTGTTTGGGGAGGGTTTTTTGGAAGGGACATCCTGCGTGACACTGCAGTGACACTCCTAGATGGGCCCGGTGTTTGTGTCGGCCACTAGGGTCGCTTATCTTACTCATACAGCTACCTCATTGCGCCTCTTTTTTTCTTTGCGTCATATGCTGTTTGGGGAGGGTTTTTTGGAAGGGACATCCTGCGTGACACTGCAGTGACACTCCTAGATGGGCCCGGTGTTTGTGTCGGCCACTAGGGTCGCTTATCTTACTCACACAGCTACCTCATTGCGCCTCTTTTTTTCTTTGCGTCATGTGCTGTTTGGGGAGGGTTTTTTGGAAGGGACATCCTGCGTGACACTGCAGTGACACTCCTAGATGGGCCCGGTGTTTGTGTCGGCCACTAGGGTCGCTTAGCTTAGTCATCCAGCGACCTAGGTGCAAATTTTAGGACTAAAAATAATATTGTGAGGTGTGAGGTATTCAGAATAGACTGAAAATGAGTGTAAATTATGGTTTTTGAGGTTAATAATACTTTGGGATCAAAATGACCCCCAAATTCTATGATTTAAGCTGTTTTTTAGTGTTTTTTGAAAAAAACACCCGAATCCAAAACACACCCGAATCCGACAAAAAAAATTCGGTGAGGTTTTGCCAAAACGCGGTCGAACCCAAAACACGGCCGCGGAACCGAACCCAAAACCAAAACACAAAACCCGAAAAATTTCCGGCGCTCATCTCTAATTTGTGTCTGATCACCTGCATCTTTCTTTCCTTTACTTACCCCCTACACCTCTCATTCCCTGTGCCTCACTCCCCCATCTCACCCCCTGCACCTCTTACTCACAGGGCCATCTTTTCATATAAGCTTAATGGGCACTTGCCCAAGTGCCCCAGGAGTATAAGGGCCCTAGGCTGATAGCTGAGGATCCCCTTTTTCCAGGGGTACCAGATTTTTGAAACTTCAAAGCAGTGGTCCCCATCCAAGCCTATCAGTTGCTCTTCCCAGCCAGATATCTCAGGTTCTGTCTGACTTAGCGTTTTTCTGAGGTTATACTCCAAAAGTGGGAACTCTTTCCTTTTGGTGGACACTAGAAGCTTGTTTTTTACTATGCCCAGAACCAGAGATATCAACCTTCCAGCAGCTGGTCCCTGCTCCAGCTCCACACACCTTGTATGGGGTTTTATATATTCGTCAGTGGATTGCTTTGGCTCCTGGACTCTGACCCCCAAGTCCCCAGTACCTGCTGAAAGGTGGGACTCTCTAGTTGTTAAGCCCACTCCACTATCCACCCCTCTACTGTATATTAAACACCCCCTACCACCCTGAAAGTCCTGTACCGGGTCCCCTTCTACAGTTTAGTGTTCTCCCTCCTGCCCCATCTCCCACCATCTGTGCAGTAAAGAATCAGAAATTACTGCTCCAGGTCCTACATGCTGAATGGAAGATAGAACACCCCCTACCACACACAGGGCATCAAAGCTGCCGCTAAAGTACCCCCCATCCCTACCGCTGGAAGATGGGTAGGAGCCCCAGTGCACTGCTTTGCCCAGGGGCCTACATTGCTCTTAAGATGGCCCTGCTCGTTCACCCATCTCAGCCCTTTCTCCACCCATTTCACCCCCTGCTACTCCCACACACACTTATAGGTGTGCGCACGGGGGGTAGGATAAACTCCTGCATCGCTGCCTGGGCTGTTACAGTCACCCCCTCCCGCTGTGCTGATGGTCAGACTCACAGCTGAACTGTCAGCTTAGTTGTGGGTGGGTAGGCTGGCCGCACAGCCCAGCCCATCCTGCTTCCTTGTGGATGGGTGGCTGGCTGCACAGCCCAGCCCATCTGCCATCATGGTCCGACTGCCTCACTGTGTGACGTCAGCACGTCACACAGCGCTTCACACAGCACGCCCTCTCTCACTTCCTGCCCGCACTGCGCTGTCATCCCGGCTCCCGCCTGTGCTCAGTTTCTAGTGGCAGTGGAAGTCACTCATGTGTGCCTGCCATTTTCGTCAGCACTCACCACGCCAGGACTGTCTGGAGCTCCTAGGACTGCTGGAGCAGAACAGTGGTGGTCTCTCTGGACATCCTGCCTGAGCCTACAGAATGTGAGTGAGAGTCAAGACTTGAATGAGTCACTCACGCACTCACTGTGTGCAAAGGGGAAAGAGAGGGGTTCAGGCCAGGCAGGGGGTGGGGGGATAAAATTTTGTATAAAAAAACAGAGGGTTATTATTACCTTGTACTCTCTCTCTCTCTCTCTCTCTCTCTTTCTCTCTCTCTCTCTATATATATATATATATATATATATATATGTCTTGAAAAGAGCTGGCACTCACCCCAAATGAATATTGCTCCGGTGCCCTCTGGAGTAATACACATACAGCAAATAGAACCATGCAGCGGCACTCAGAGACTGGGATCCAGTCTCTGAGTGCCGCTGCATGGTTCTATTTGCTGTATATATATATATATATAGATGTCGTAGTGATGTCCGGCACTCAGAGCAAGTAAGTGGTAATGTGCTGCGGTGCCCTCCTTGAGGGAATGGTGTCCCACTGTATAATTCCAAGGGTAAAGCAGGCGGCACTCAGCAGTCTGGATTCCATTAAACTTTTATTGAACAACCGACATGTTTCGGAGCTTCCTCCGTCCTCAGGGCAGTAATAATCAATGTGCACAAACGTACTTTCTTAAATCCCCAACCAAATCAAAATCACAATGAGCTCTAATGTCACTCACCTGCTCCACAGCACGCCGACGATGCCGCTCTCCCGGTCCACTACCGCGTCTCACGGGTGACGTCATCATGGCGCGCCGTGTCGCAGGGAGTTTCCATGGTAACCAGGACGCTGTTACACTGCGTCCATAGAGCCGCCTGTTAGTGCAAGCCAAAGCAGATAAAATCAAAAAATTAAAAACGTGAAAACATGAACACCATTTAAAAACAGGCACTGTCATAAATAGCTCGTAAGTCCCATATTATTAATAACAGTTTACACAAAGGTACGTGTTAATGATACCATAAAGGCTCATAATAAACACTAAATGCAGGATAGAGTTTACTAAACTAATAGGCAAAAATAAGAACAAAAAACCATTCACTTAGTTACAAAAAGCATTGCAGACCCAAATTCTCATTAAGGCCCTTAGGGGAAATAGTCCCCAATGAAAAGATCCATCTGGACTCCTTCTGCATCAGGATCCTATTCCTATCGCCCCCCCTATGTGATTTAGGTACGTGGTCAATTAGAATAGCCCTAATGGATGCAACATTGTGTTTGGCCGCTAGGCAATGTCGGGCAAAAGGCTGCTCACTATGCCCCTTCTCGTAAGCCTTCTTTTTTTTTTTTAATTCAAAAGTTTTTATTGAAATTTTCCATAACATTCAAATACAATTACAACAAACTACAGACCCTCCCCAGCAACTGTTGAAAAGCTTAACAATAGTATTGCATTTGATACTTACAAAGAAAATGTACATATAGGTAAGGCAAATAAACAATTGTATGTGGAAGAATTTAGCAGTTCGTGTGGTTCTTGTGCAGAAGTGCATGCCAGAGTGCGCCGGCACGGCAGAGTCACTGATTTAGAGAGACATCAATCGGTATTTAGTTAATAACCCCATTCAGCCACTATCATCCAAACATGGTCCCACAACTATCTGTGTATATATGGTGAGTTTAACCACCTTTCCCAAATACAATAATATTTTGTTTCAGCACGTCTACTCATGTACACATACCTTTCGTGTTTGACAACCTCGTTAGTGAGGGATATCCAGGCTGCGGTGCAAGGAGCGCTAGTGGCCATCCATAGTCTGGCTATGCAGACCTTGGCCAGCATGCATAGGTTGGCAATGTATCGTTGCATATTTTTATCAAGGCCATCGTCATCAAAAGCCGCTAGTAAACATACAGCAGGCGTGCATGTATCTAAGGGTATCCCGGTATCATTCATAACTCGAATAACCTCATTCCAGAATACCTTAACCATAGGGCAATCCCATAATAGATGCCAGAACGTGCCCTCCATCGAGCCGCATTTAGGGCACTTGGAATCCCCCCTACCCCCCATCTGTAGCAAGCGCATAGGGGTAATGTACACTCTGTGAAGTATAAATAGTTGAATCTGTTGGAATCTTGCTGAAGTGGAGGAGGTGCGGGGACATCCTAGAGCAGCATCCCAAGCGTCCTGGGACAAGGACCCCAAGTCTGCCTCCCATTTTAAACGAAGGAGTGGCATGTCAGTCGGGTGTTGCGAAGTGAGCAGACTAGAATATATCCGGGACGTGAGGTGGGAGCCATCCAGGGACTGCAACATCAGCCTAACAGGGGACTGCTGCAGCTGAATTGAGTTGTCAGGGAACTGAGCAGAGCAGGCATGTCGTAACTGTAAATATCTATAAAAGTAGGTATGGGGAATTGGATATTCTGATTGTAGCTGCGAAAAGGATTTAAACACATTCCCAGAGTATAACTGCCCAATAGCATATACACCCCATCTGCCCCATACGTCCCGGATCCCCAGACCCCTCAGCTCCTTAAATCCAGTGGTTCCATCTAATGGTGCATCCGGATCCCAGCCCTCACTCAAAAGCAGAGTACCAGCTTGCTTCCAAATCATCACTGCCTGCTTAAATATTGGTAGGTCAATTAAGTTGTTATTGCCAGATAGCAAGCAGTTCAATGGAGTGAGCCCAGGAGCCAATGTCGACACCACCAGAGAGGGAAGATCCAGCCCAGATTCGTCTTTAAGCCAGTCGTAGATATGTGCTAGTTGAGTGGCCCAGTAATACAGTCTAAAAGATGGTACCGCCATGCCCCCAGAGTCCCTATCCCGCGTCAGGGTGTTCAGTTTAATCCGTACTCTCTTGCTAGACCATATTATGGAGGATATGCAACTATCGATGTGTTTAAATATCGCTTGGGGGATATAAATCGGGGAGTGTTGCAGTATATACAATATCTTAGGTTGTGCCGTCATTTTAATTAGACTAATTCTCCCGGTGACAGTCAGCGGGAGCCTGCCCCAGATCGCTATCCGTGATTTCAAATAGTCCAATTGGGGTTGTACATTAAGGTTTATATATCGGGACGGGTCGTTAGATATCCAAATTCCCAAGTACTTAAAGGCCTCCACCCACTGAAGTGGGAGGGATATTTTAGGAGTCTCTGGGCACCGGCCCCTGAATGGCATTATACATGATTTATCCCAGTTAATCAAAAGGCCCGAGTACACCCCAAAGTCATTAATTATAGTAAGGATAATAGGCATGGTGACAGAGTAATTGGAGACAAAAAGCAATATGTCATCTGCGTACAGAGCTATTTTATCCTCTCTCGGGCCAATTTTAAAACCGGGTATAGTAGCAGCATTTCTAATGAGACACGCCAACGGTTCTACCACCAGTGCGAATAGGGCAGGGGACAAGGGGCAGCCCTGCCTGGTCCCCCTCTGCAGTGGGAATGAGGAGGAGACAAAGCCATTAATCGATACTCTAGCCCTAGGGCTCGAGTACAGCAATTTAACCCATTTTATAAAGCCAGGACCTATCCCAAATTTCTCCATGGTCCCCCAGAGAAACTTCCACTCCACAGAGTCAAATGCTTTAGCAGCGTCCAATGAAACAATAATCGAGGAGTGGTCATCCCCATGGGGGACCTGCAGATGGGTGAACAATCTCCTAAGATTGATTAGCGTAGATTTCCCAGGCATGAACCCGGTCTGATCGTCATGAACCAGCTGGGCTATAACTGAATTAAGTCTAACCGCCAATATTTTAGCTAAGATTTTGATATCAGTAGGTAGCAGGGATATGGGCCGATAAGATTCCACCCTGGTGAGGTCCTTATCAGGCTTCAGCAGAACAATAATCAGTGCCTCAGACATGGATTCTGGTACCTTTCCTTCCCCAAACATTCCCTCATATAGAGCCAGCAATCTAGGCGCGCAGAATTCCCTGTGCTTCTTGTAGAATTCTGCTGGTATACCATCCAACCCTGGCGCTTTACCACCAGGGAAGGACTGTATGGCCCTTTCTACCTCGGCTAAAGAGATCGGAGAATCGAGGAATTCTCGTGCATCTGGGGTCAGTGACGGCAAGGGGATAGCGTCAAGGTATGACAAGAGATCTTCCTCCGTGCAGGTCAATCTAGTATTATATAAATGAATATAGTAGTCAAGAAATTGGTTGACTATGTCTGGGGTATGGTCATATACGATGTCGTCGTGATCTATAAGGCTAATCACAGTATTAGACGGTTGCTCAGTACGTGCCAGTCTAGCGAGGAACCCGCCCGGTCTGTCACCTATAGCATAAAGTGAATGTTTAGTAAAGAGTATACTGTACTTAGCTTTGTCAGTTAGACAGTCGGTCCATTCCCTCTGTGCTCTCAGCCAAGCCTCCTTAGAGGAGGACAAATTATCAGTCAAGTAGGCAAGTTCCAGGGACCTACAGGAAGCCTCCAGAGTTGCCTCTTTTTCCCTATATGATTTCTTCAGAGTCGAAACCGCCCGTATAAGGGTGCCTCGTAGGTGGGACTTAAATGCGTCCCAGAGTATAGGTAGAGGAGCAGTGCCCTCATTAAACTGCAGAAATTCCGCCCACTGTCCCTCTAGCGTCTCATCAGCATCCAGCCTAGTAAGCCAAAAAGGGTTTAACTTCCAGAAAGCCTGACCTCTCAACCCTCCCATATCGAGAACCAGGGAGAGCGGGGAATGATCAGAGATCCCCCTGGTTTCGAGCTGCACCGAGCGCACCCGCGGTAGCAATTCAGGAGAAATCAGAGCGAGATCTATTCTAGAGAAAGCAGAATATGTAAGTGAGAAGCAGGAAAATTGTTTGGTACCAGGGTGTCTTTGACGCCACACATCGACCAGCCCCATGCCCTCCACCATAGCTCTAAATGAACCACCTCCACGTCCGGTAGGTGTCCCGGCAGCCGTAAGCCTATCTAGGGTCGGATCTAAGGTATTGTTGTAGTCCCCCAGGCTAATGACGGGAGCTTCAGGGAACAAAGCTATAAACTCTGCAGCCTTTTTAAGGATTTCCGGGGAGTATGGAGGCGGTATATAGAGTGCTATCAGCACAAGTGACATTGCATGAATCTGGCACTTAATAAAAACCGACCTACCCCATGGATCAGTCTGTACCTGCTCTATCACGAACGGGACATGCTTCTTGATTAAGATGGAGACTCCCCGAGAGGAGGAGGTATGGGTTGAATGGTAGGACCAACCCACCCAAGGTTTCTTTAACGATAGAACTCTAGCCCCAACTAGGTGAGTCTCCATCAGACATACAATGTCCGCCCCTAATTGTTTGATCTGTCTAAGGACCAGCGTCCTTTTGACCTTGTCGTTTAGGCCCCGCACGTTCCAGGAGAGAAATTTGACTAGGTTATTTGCCATTGGATCGCTGTGTACCGAGCAGTTAAGACTCTGGCAGCCCGCACACCATCCAGCAGGCACCACACCGCACTTCCAATAACATGACAATTCACATTTTCCACATACCACAATACAGTTAAGGAAAGAAAACAAAAACAGTTCAGCAGTTGCATAGTAATCCTTAAAACTAATCCCCCAGGTATCATCCCAGACCTTGGGAAACCTTTACCCCCGAGTCCCACACCCCCCTCCCTGTACACCACCCCGAACATTGGCATACTTGGATCCCTGCAACAAGAAATTATCCCCACCCCTCCGTCTACAGAGAAAACAAACTCTCTAAAATCCTAACTGTTCAATAGAAAACCGGTAGGCAAAAAATACAGTGGCGACTAGACATGTCTCAGCGCCCTCCGTACATTTAAGGCATCCTCCCACTTAAACTAGAAAAAGTTTCCTCCCCCCCCCCCCCACAGAGACAGTCCCTGTGGCACTGCATCGTGGCATGAAGCGCAACTTTTAGGCTGTTCCCAACTCAAAAAAAAAAAACTCCCCCTAGTAAAACAGTATGGGGTCTATCCTTTCAAGGCAGGCTCCCCGATCGCCCCCCCCCCCCCCCCCAGCCACCCACTAACAGAGGGACACCTTATGAAGCCCACTCCGAGCTCCCGAGCACAGTAATATCACAGGGCAGTAATAAGTATATGTGTCACAGTTACAGCATACACCCCCCCAGCTCCCCCCTGAAGCTGCAGACAGGAGTGAACGTCCAGGTGTAGAGGAGAGCGTTCATAGCAGGAGAGTAAGCATGTGTCTTCTTTAATCATCTGCCAATGCCCGTCTAGCCGGCCTAGCAGTGTCCAGCCACGCAGAGGCCTCTCGAGGGGTTGTAAAGAATTTCGCCTCACCATCCACCACTACTCTCAATTTAGAAGGGAACAGCATGGCATAGGATATGTTGAGTTCACGAAGACGTCTCTTAACCGGGGTAAATTGGGCCCTATTCTTTTGGACTTCCACCGTGAAGTCAGGGAATACGGATACACGGGAGCCATTCCACATCAGTGGGCCCTTAATACGATTCAACCTCAATAGAGCATCCCTGTCACGGTAGTTGAGGAGCTTAGCTATCAAGGTGCGGGGAGGCGCCCCAGGTGGAGGAGGGCGGAAGGGGACCCGGTGGGCTCTTTCCACGGTGAAAAAAGGTGAGAAGGATTCCATCCCGTAGTTGTCCGTGAGCCATTTTTCCACAAATTTTTCAGGAGCCTGGCCTTCCTCGCGTTCCGGGAGGCCCACAAAGCGCACGTTGCACCTTCTCAAACGCCCCTCCATATCTAGCAGTTTGTGTTGTACATCCGTCATTTGGGTATTGATATTAGTAATCTTGGTTCCCAGTGGCTTCACTAAGTCCTCAAGGGAGGAAGTGCGAGCCTCCACTTCACCTACCCGTTCCCGGACCCTCTGAAGGTCATGATGTATAATAGATAGGTCAGATTGAACTTGACCAATTTTGTCCGCCAGCCTAGCCTCACTAGCCACCACAGCCTCCAGGACCTTCTGTAGGGCAGCGTCAGGAGGAGCGTCCGGGATGGCCGAGTTTCGCGGGGATTCAGGCGGAGGAGAGGAGGTGCGGTCAGGGGTCACCTCTTTACGGGCAGGATTAGATGACCGGGAATACTTCTCCAGCTTAGCAGCGGCGGCAGATTGCTGTGGTTTCACCATTATGTTGTAAAGGGAAGCACCCAGGCAAAAGCCAATAGTATAGAATAAAGTAGCTAAGGTATATTGCAGGGTGTATATCGGGTCAGGCACCTGTCAGAAGTAAGCAGGCAGCCCCACTTCAGAGGCGCACAGTGACTATATTGCAGGGTTTATAACAGATCAGATCAGACTCCGGGCATGAGGGAGCAGTCAGCCGCACTTTGCAGGTGCCCAGGTATTGTATTGCAGGGTATTTGTCAGATCAGTCTCTGGTCAGAGGGGAGCAGGCAGCCACACTCTGCAGGTGTACAGACATTGTATTGCAGGGTATACATCAGATCAGACTCCGGTCAGAAGGGAGCAGGCAGCCACGCTGCAAAGGTACACAGGCACTCAATTGCAGGGTAAACGTCAGATCAGACCCCGGTCAAAGGGAAGCAGGTATCCACATTTAAGGGTACACAGGCACTGTGTTGCAGGGCAGATATCGGATCAGACTCCAGTCAGGAGGGGGCAGGCAGCCGCACCTCAAGGTATACAGGCACAGTGTATGTAAAATGCCTCCTGCTATTATCCGCACTGCAGGCTTTATGGAGTGTGGGTGTCAGCAGGGGGATCAGGGCAGACACGTCTAGGCTGGGAGTTATTGGGGCCAGGGCACCTCTCGGTCCAGCATGGACACGAGGCTCTCTTCCCCTTCCAGCAGCCCTCGGTCACGCTCCACACGTCGGGCTCAGGCTCTAATGGCAGCAGGATAGAATCTCAGGAGGGGGCATAGCAGGGCCCATTCATAGTGTTAAGCTTACCCCTCTGAGCCGCTGACTCCGTCTTCTGCTGAGCCCGGCGTCGTCCCGCGTGCGAGTCACATCTGCAGTTCCGGCGTCTCCCTCTCGTGATGGCGCCGGCTCCTTCCCGCGCAACGACGCCAGCAGCACTTGTCGGGTTCGTGCAGACACGGCAGCCGCCGTACACAGCCAGGGGGAGAGTCACCGCAATCAGGGCTAGTTCCCCCGCACTTAGATGCCTCGCAAAGTATAGGTGGGAGATCAGGAGATGTTGTGCAGGATAGTGTAGACGGAGAGCGCCGATCAGATGCAGCTACTCCATGTCTGCGAAGCCACGCCCCCCCTCTCGTAAGCCTTCTTAATAGCACTACGATGAAGGGCCATACGTTCCCTAAATTGGCGAATTGTTTTACCTATATAGGCCAAACCACAAGGGCAAGTTAAAAGATAAACTACATGTGTAGTGGTGCACGTGAGTCTGTGTTGTATTTTTATTTTACGACCAGTATGTGGATGGTTGAATGTAGCCCCTGACATCAGGGTGTTGCACGTAGCACATCCCAGGCAGCGATAGCAGCCTAACTTTTGTCTCAAAAAGTGTGACTCCCTAAGCTTGGTGAGATTGGTAACATCAAGCTTCATAACCATGTCTCCCAAATTCTTGCCACGGGTATAACAAGGCATCAGAGGCGTCACTAGCGTTGGTGTCACCCGGTGTGGTAACTCATGGTGTCACCCCCCATGGACCTCCTCCCCTATCACACCACACAAAATTCTGGTGAAGGGGGGGGGGGGGGGCGTGGTGATGGGTTTGCTAACAAAAATCCTGCTGCGATCAACTTGGAATTACCCCCTATAGCCAGAAGTGCCGCACTGTTTTGAATATGCTATGAATATATAGTTTGTGAGGGCACCAGACACAGTTTTTCTGTTTAATGGAGTGTTGAACTATATGCTACATAATATATATATATATGTATATATATATATAAATGTGTGTGTGTGTGTGTGTGTGTGTGTGTGTGTGTGTGTATATAATATACACCCAGTATCATAATATGTATATACCCAGTGCAATGTCAGAGATCCTATTGCCTGCTTATCCCCCCTGTCCAAGTATTTCCTATCCCTACCCGCCTCCATTCCCCTAGTACTGCCCAAACTTCTATCTACCCTTACCCCCTTAAAACCCCCAGTACTGCCTGCCCTCACATCCCATAATATGTGATAGGACACAGAAATGTTGAGTAGGACCCCAATTTTTTAAAGTGAGGAGTCCCTGGGACCCACAATTTTTTTTGCTGTGCACGATCACTGCAACACCCATTAGCACATTGATCCACCCACCCTATCAGCTGACATAACGCTCCCCTCACACAGCAGCACCCATACTTCGCTCACACAGCATCCACACTACGCTCACACAGCAGCACCCATACTACGTAACACAGCACCCATACTACACTCAAACTGCATCCATACTACACTCACACAGCACCACCCATACTTCGCTCAAACAGCATCCACACTACGCTCACACAACAGCACTCACACTACACTCACACAGCAGCACCCATACTTCGCTCAAACAGCATACACACTACGCTCACACATCAGCACTCATACTACACTCACACAGCAGCACCCATACTACGCTCACACAGCAGCACCAATACTACACTCAAACTGCACCCATACTACGCTCACACAGCAGCACCCATACTACGTCACACAGCACCCATACTACACTCACACAGCAGCACCCATACTACGCTCACACAGCAGCACCCATACTACGCTCACACAGCAGCACTCATACTACACTCACACAGCAGCACCCATACTATGCTCACACAGCATCCACACTACGCTCACACAGCAGCACCCATACTACACTCAAATTGCACCCATACTACGCTCACACAGCAGCACCCATACTACGTCACACAGCACCCATACTACACTCACACAGCAGCACCCATACTACGCTCACACAGCAGCACCCATACTACGCTCACACACAGCACCCATACTACGCTCACACACAGCACCCATACTACGCTCACACACAGCACCCATACTACGCTCACACAGCAGCACCCATACTACGTCACACAGCACCCATACTACACTCAAACTGCACCCATACTACGCTCACACAGCACCCATACTATGTCACACAGCACCCATACTACACTCACACAGCAGCACCCATACTACGCTCACACAGCACCCATACTATGTCACACAGCACCCATACTACACTCGAACTGCACCCATACTACGCTCACACAGCAGCACCCATACTACGTCACACAGCACCCATACTACACTCAAACTGCACCCATACTACGCTCACACAGCACCCATACTATGTCACACAGCACCCATACTACACTCGAACTGCACCCATAGTATGCTCACACAGCCCAAATTACCCCCCCCCCCCACAGCACTCAGTAATCCAACAATTTATACATCCCGCATTCACCCCCATACAGACACATACACACATCAGAAATGGATTCTGCTCATCATGGACATGGAGAAGCCACTATAGAAGTTACCTGACATCATGCAGCAACATCAGCAGCAACTACATGCTCGTGTAGTTACAGTCTGGGGGCGGAGCTTGTGTGTGTCAGGCTCAGTCAGGACCCGGAGTGAGGAGAGAGTGGACGCTGGAGGAGAGGGGAGGGCTGGCCAGTGCACTGCCTGCACGGGTCTGTGGCTGCTGCCTGCTGATCTCACTGACAGGTGAGAGTGTCGGGCTTTAGGAGGCGGGGCCTGGGAGGAGGGGGTGTGGACGCAGCCGTGGACCAGGCATTTTCATGTCAGGGGATGGGGGTGCATGTGAGTGTGCGGCTCATTTTGGTGTCACCCTATAGAAGGGTAACACCCGGGTGCGGGCCGCACCCCCCGCACCCACCTCATGACGCCACTGCAAGGCATGATACGTGTCTCCGCTAGAGATGACATGGTCTGGTCTGTCTGAATGATAGGCCACATTTGTTTGGCCTTTTGTATCACTCTTTTACTAGCGGTAGTGTGGGTGTTAACCCAAGCTAATCTTTTAAGGTCGTTAGAGACCTTCATCGGTTGTAAGGTATGTTCGCGTGGTATGTTTAAGACCTTAGTTTTAGCCGCCTGTAACTCTCGCAGTGGATAACCTCGATGCGCAAATTTAGTCAACATGTTATCTAATGCCACCACGATTTCTTGTGGGTCAGAGGTAATCCGTCTCACTCGTAGAAACTGTGAGTACGGTAACCCATGTTTAAGCGCTAATGGGTGGAAGCTTTGGTGACTAAGGAGCATATTGCGATACGTGGGTTTGATGTAAATGGCAGTTGATATCCTCTGGTTAGAACAAATGATAGAAACATCTAGGTAATTAATGTTAACCTCATCTATGACATATGTAAATTTGACTACTTGTGATGTCAAATTGTGCCTATCCCACAGGTCCGCAAGCTCCTCCCTAGTACCCCCCCAAAAAACTAATAAGTCGTCTATATACCGCTTATAGTATATAACATGCTGCATAACTGCAGTGTTCAAATAGAACATCTGTTGTTCCACCTTGTACATGAAGGCATTGTACATGAAGGCATTGGCGTACGATGGGGCCACCGCCGACCCCATCGCACAACCTGCCTGCTGCAAGAAAAATACACCGTTAAAAATAAAATAATTGCGGCTCAATACCATGTACAATAATTTCAAAAACACTCCTAATTCAGGACCTTTATACAATTCGTTGTCCTGCAGTAGCAGACGCACTGCCTCAACACCCGCAACATGCGGAATGCAGGTGTAGAGGCTAGTAACGTCTGCACTGCAGAGCAAGGTATGTGATGGCAAGTTATCCAAGTCCTGCATCTGTACTAGAAGTGAAGTGGTGTCCTTAAGATAGGACGGAATGGCTTGAACACACGGATTCAAATAGGCATCCAAATATACTGATACCGGATGGTACAAAGAGCCACGTGCCGACACAATGGGTCGGCCCGGAGGGTCAACTAGCGACTTGTGTACCTTCGGGACCGTATAAAACAAGGGTACCTTGGGGAATTCTACCATAAGAGCCTGCTTAACATCAAGTGAAATGAGGTCCTGTTCACAGACCTCCTGTAAATAGTGATCCAATTCACTTTTATACTCAGAGGTGGGGTCCCTAGTGAGTTTACTGTAAGTAGCTGTGTCATTAAGCTGACGGTCACACTCCTTAATGTATGCTGTCAAGTCCTGGACCACTATTGCACCCCCCTTGTCAGCTTTGCGGACTACTATGTCCGTACGCTCTGCCAAGCCTTTTAATATCTTCCGCTCCCCCCTGGATATATTACTAAACGGAACGGCACTAGGGACAGTGCCCTCCCTTTCTACCATCCTAAGGAAGGTTTTAATGGAAGGATTCAGACTGGGGGGGTCAAAATTGGAACCAGGCATAATTTTACGTAATTGTGGAGGTATCGATTGACACAAATCACTAGAAGGTCTAGAGTTAAAAAACTCTTTGCGTCTCAGAGTCCGACCAAGACGATGGACTTCCACTTTCCAAGTGAGTGGATCCGGGTCTCTAGCTGGCACAAAAGACAATCCCTTGGCTAATAAATGATATTCCTGGTCGGTCAAGGGTGTGGATGACAGGTTAAAGATAAGTTCCTTCAAGCTCGCGGAGGATTTTGTCCGGAGGATCCTTTGATTTTGCTGCGAGCGCCTCGTCCTTGTCCTCTTCCTCGTCCTTTGGGAGGGGTTTTGTTGGACCGTGTCGATCTCCCCCAGTGGCGTAAGTTCGTCCTAGTCGCCCGGAGGCATGATACATTTTGGTGCCCCCCTACACATACACACACATACCATATGTAGCTATCCGGCACCCAGGGTGAACAGTAGCAGCGTGCTCAGGTACCTTTCCCAATAGTAATATAGATACACATAGAAAGTGGACGCACTCCAAGTCAGTCATTACAATAAAACAGACACCAGCATACCATTATAGTACACCTACAGTGCTCCCTCACCCGCCAGGTCTCCATGGAGATGCTTTGGCGCAGCGGTGTGCCAATATAATTAGTGTTCACTGTGGTATTTTTTTAGGGCAGGGTGCTGATCACGGGGAGGGCACATTTTTCATTCGGGAGGGCACATTTTTAAGTTAGATGGGCAAACTTAGGTACATACTATAATGCTTGGTGCTCCCATTCCTATGGCCAAAACATGGACAGTGCGCACCGAAGGTGCGCAGCAAAAATCTAGGGGCGTTGTTTCGTGGGGAAGGTAGTGCCCCTAATACACATTGCACCAGTTAGAACCTCCTATACACACTGCGCCAGGTAGAGCACGTTATACATATTGCGCCAGATAGAGCACATTATACACATTGCGTCAGATAGAGCACATTATACACATTGCGTCAGGTAGGGAGCACTGAGGCACATTGCACCAGGTAGAGAGCACTGAGACACATTGCACCAGGTAAAGAGCACTGAGGCACATTGCACCAGGTAGAGAGCACTGAGATACATTGCACCAGGTAGAGAGCACTGAGACACATTGCACCAGGTAGAGAGCACTGAGGCACACTGCACCAGGTAGAGAGCACTGAGGCACACTGCACCAGGTAGAGAGCACTGAGGCACACTGCACCAGGTAAAGAGCACTGAGGCACACTGCACCAGGTAGAGAGCACTGAGGCACATTGCACCGGGTAGAGAGCACTGAGGCACACTGCACCAGGTAGAGAGCACTGAGGCACACTGCACCAGGTAGAGAGCACTGAGGCACACTGCACCAGGTAGAGAGCACTGAGGCACACTGCACCAGGTAGAGAGCACTGAGGCACACTGCACCAGGTAAAGAGCACTGAGGCACACTGCACCAGGTAGAGAGCACTGAGGCACACTGCACCAGGTAGAGAGCACTGAGGCACACTGCACCAGGTAGAGAGCACTGAGGCACACTGCACCAGGTAGAGAGCACTCAGGCACACTGCACCAGGTAGGGAGCACTGAGGCACACTGCACCAGGTAGGGAGCACTGAGGCACACTGCACCAGGTAGGGAGCACTGAGGCACACTGCACCAGGTAGAGAGCACTGAGGCACACTACACCAGGTAGAGAGCACTGAGGCACACTGCACCAGGTAGAGAGCACTCAGGCACACTGCACCAGGTAGGGAGCACTGAGGCACACTGCACCAGGTAGGGAGCACTGAGGCACACTGCACCAGGTAGAGAGCACTGAGGCACACTGCACCAGGTAGAGAGCACTGAGGCACACTACACCAGGTAGAGAGCACTCAGGAACACTGCACCAGGTAGGGAGCACTGAGGCACACTGCACCAGGTAGAGAGCACTGAGGCACACTGCACCAGGTAGAGAGCACTGAGATTAATGTTTACAGCTGCAAAATACTTACAAGGTTAATTTAGCCCAGGGGGACTCTCATGTACGTACCGGGTCTGGCGGCGCACGGCTGGCCGACGTGGAGGGGTCCGGCAGGCAGCAAACGGCGGGGCGGCAGGGCGCACAAAAACGGGCAGGGCGGGATTCAGCTGTCTAAAAAAGGGGCAGACACCTAGCGTGAACACTAGATATATATTAAAAAAAACACAAACGCCTCATTCACTTAAACACTCACACACGTCTCACTTAAACACACACGCCTCTCACTTACATACACATGCCTCTCACTTACACACACCTCTCACACACGTGCCTCTCACTTACACACACCTCTCACACAAGTGCCTCTCACATACACGTGCCTCTCATATACACATGCCTCTCACTTACATACACATGCCTCTCACTTATAGGCCCTACACACATAGCGATTTCACTGCACGATATGAACGATCTTGTTCATTAATGAACGAGATATCGTTCATATCGTGCAGTGTGGAGTCCCCAGCGATGAACGATGTGCGGCCCCGCGCTCGTTCATCGCTGGGGCCATGTCGGCTGTGCATGCAGGCCAATATGGACGAGATCGTCCATATTTGCCTGCAAGTCTACGGAGCCGAGTGACGGGGGGAGTGAAGAAACTTCACTCCCCCCGTCACTGCCCCCCCGCCGCCGGGTCGCTCGTCGGCCGTATCGGCCGTCGGGCACCTTGGTGGCGCATCGCCTAGTGTGTAGGGCCCCTTACATACACATGCCTCTCACACACACACACACACACACACACACACATGCCTCTCACTTACATACACATGCCTCCCACTTACATACACATGCCTCACACACACACACACACACACACACACACACACACACACACATATGCCTCTCACTTACATACACATACATGCCTCTCACACACATGCCACTCTCACACACACATCACACATGCCTCTTTTACTTGAATGTACAACTTTCCTTAAAAACACACACACCTCACTTAAAAACAAGCACACACAAAACACAGTACTTCCCCCCCAAATACACCTCTCCCCCACCCCCCACACAGTGCCTACCTTTGGCTATCATCCAGAGCATGGAGGAGCAGAGAGTTCTGAGCTTCCCTCGGCTGGCTTACTAAGGGCCCGGGAGGAGCTGTGCTCTGGAGCTCCCCCTAGCTGCAGCCAGTGCCATCTCTCTCTACAGGAGGCAGCTTCCGTGTCACTGACACAGCTCCTCCATCTGCAATAGCAGCGCAGTTCTCAGGCTGCGGGAGACAGTGGAGGAGATGCGCCCCCTTGTGGCCAGGAGCCCGGCGGCAGCCGACTCCACTGCCTCCCACAGTTCCGCCCCTGATCTCCCCCCTGCCGACTGATCTAAAGGGATATGTGTCTCACGAGATTGATTAGAAGAAGAGGCCGCCTCTGAATCACTAGCTGACGTACTTGTACCCGGTGCTGTGTCCCTGTATTTTCTAAAGGGAACTCTCCGTTTGGAAAAATGTTGTCCTTGGTTAGAAGTAGCATTACCAAGCCATGGGTAAACTTGTCGTTGTGCATAGTCTCTCTGGACCTTGACAAGCTTATCCTTTTTAAAACGGATGAGGTTCAGTCGGTACTGTTCAATTTGAGTGCTCAATTTATTCACCCAATCATTATTGGAATCAGACACCAGTGTCGGCTTATGTTTTAATTCAAAGTCCTGCAGCTGCGTGGTAACCAGGTTAAGCTCCCTGGTCGATTCTTCAACCACAAGCAGTAGTAGATCCATCGAGCATTTATTTAGGATCGCAACCCACCGCCTGCAGAATTGTGGGTTGTAGCGTCCAATGGTCGGCGAGTTGCGAATCCTAAAACCTCTGGGAATGAGGTTACTGCGGTAATAATCAGAGAGTGTGATCCCATGGTATGTAAAATCACACTCCCTCTGCTTCAAACGGAGCCAATTTTTGAATAGCTCGTCGTTAGTATTGACAACTGGCTCATCTTCCAATCTACGCCCCACTAATATGGAGTTGGCCTCAGCATCCGAAAAACTAAAGCGGTCGCTGGCATCTTTGTGAATTAAATCTAGCACCGCCTCAAGATCAGCATTTGTACCTGCCATCACTGGAATGGTTACTGGTTTCAAAAAAACTTGGGAGAAAAAAACGTGCTATATAATGACATACTCATTAAAAACAAAAAACAGTCTGTCTTACAAGCTGTAAGATGATCCTGATCCCTCGGGGTATGGTAAAAGATAATAGAGATATATGCCGGTGCCTTGACTTGGTATCACACTCTAGGCCACTGACCTGTCCGTGCAAAGTCCATATGTAGATGTCGTAGTGATGTCCGGCACTCAGAGCAAGTAAGTGGTAATGTGCTGCGGTGCCCTCCTTGAGGGAATGGTGTCCCACTGTATAATTCCAAGGGTAAAGCAGGCGGCACTCAGCAGTCTGGATTCCATTAAACTTTTATTGAACAACCGACATGTTAAATCACATAGGGGGGCGATAGGAATAGGATCCTGATGCAGAAGGAGTCCAGATGGATCTTTTCATTGGGGACTATTTCCCCTAAGGGCCTTAATGAGAATTTGGGTCTGCAATGCTTTTTGTAACTAAGTGAATGGTTTTTTGTTCTTATTTTTGCCTATTAGTTTAGTAAACTCTATCCTGCATTTAGTGTTTATTATGAGCCTTTATGGTATCATTAACACGTACCTTTGTGTAAACTGTTATTAATAATATGGGACTTACGAGCTATTTATGACAGTGCCTGTTTTTAAATGGTGTTCATGTTTTCACGTTTTTCATTTTTTGATTTTATCTGCTTTGGCTTGCACTAACAGGCGGCTCTATGGACGCAGTGTAACAGCGTCCTGGTTACCATGGAAACTCCCTGCGACACGGCGCGCCATGATGACGTCACCCGTGAGACGCGGTAGTGGACCGGGAGAGCGGCATCGTCGGCGTGCTGTGGAGCAGGTGAGTGACATTAGAGCTCATTGTGATTTTGATTTGGTTGGGGATTTAAGAAAGTACGTTTGTGCACATTGGTTATTACTGCCCTGAGGACGGAGGAAGCTCCGAAACATGTCGGTTGTTCAATAAAAGTTTAATGGAATCCAGACTGCTGAGTGCCGCCTGCTTTACCCTTGGAATTATATATATATATATATATATATATATATATATATATACATATATGTGTATATATTGGGGGTCATTCCGAGTTGTTCGCTCGCAAGCGGATTTTAGCAGATTTGCTCATGCTAAGCCGCCGCCTACTGGGAGTGAATCTTAGCATCTTAAAATTGCGAACGATGTATTCGCAATATTGCGATTACACACCTCGTAGCAATTTCTGAGTAGCTCCAGACTTACTCGGCATCTGCGATCATTTCACTGCTTGTCGTTCCTGGTTTGACGTCACAAACACACCCAGCGTTCGCCCAGACACTCCTCCGTTTCTCCGGCCACTCCTGCGTTTTTTCCGGAAACGGTAGCGTTTTTTCCCACACGCCCATAAAACGGCCTGTTTCCGCCCAGTAACACCCATTTCCTGTCAATCACATTACGATCGCCAGAACGATGAAAAAGCCGTGAGTAAAAATCCTAACTGCATAGCAAATTTACTTGGCGCAGTCGCAGTGCGGACATTGCGCATGCGCATTAAGTGGAAAAACGCTGCGATGCGAAGATTTTTACCGAGCGAACAACTCGGAATGACCCCCATTAGCTGTGCCAAGCAATCAGTAGTGTACTGAGTGCACCTATCGACTATAGGTGCATTCAGTGAACTACTGATTGCTTGGCTCAGCTAGTGTATATACCCTTCCTTGCACCCAGGGCCGGCACTAGGGTGTTCGGCACCCCCTGCAAACTATAAATTTGCGCCCTCCCATACTTTACAAAGGGACAGCACACATAATGCTTTTACACATAATGCTCCTTGAAGTAGTGCTGCTTATACACGTAATGCCCCCTGTGGTAGTTCCACTTATACACAACGCCCCCTGTAGTAGTGGCACTTACACACGTAACTCCCCCTGCAGCAGTGACGCTTACACACGTAACACCCCCTGCAACAGTGACGCTTACACATGTAACGCCCCCTGCAGCAGTGATGCTTACACACGCAACGCCCCCTATCCCAGTGCTGCTTACACACGTAACGCCCCCTGTACCAGTGCCGCTTACACACGTAACGCCCCCTGTACCAGTGTCGCTTACATGTAAAGCCCCCTGTACCAGTGCCGCTTACACACGTAATGCTCCCTGTACCAGTGACGCTTACACACGTAACGCCCCCTGTACCGGTGCCGCTTACACACGTAATGCCCCCTCTACCAGTGACGCTTACATGTAACGCCCACTGTACCAGTGCTGCTTACACGCATAACACCCCCTGTACCAGTGACGCTTACATGTAACGCCCCCTGTACCAGTGCCGCTTACACACATTATGCTGCATAGTCACACATACACCACATACACACACATACTGTACATACATTACACACATACAGTACAAATATACACATTCTGTAGACACACACATACACACACTCACACATACTCACACTTTCTCACTCACTCACTCTCCCTCAACTCACCATCTGGCTGGTCGGCTCTGCCTTCTGTCTTCCTCTGCAGCATGGCCATGGTCCCGTGTAGCTCCGCCCTTCAGTGTCGGTAATCCCACGCCCCTTTTTCAGGCTGGACACACACAGACGCTTGACTAAAGATGACACTGCCAGGTAGGGGGAAGCTTCATGCTGCCGGCACCGCTGCCTGTCAAACAGAGTGACAGGCACAGCAGCCGGCAGCAGCAGCAGGGGCCCAGGTGCAGCTGCGGGAATGCAAAGCAGGGAGAGCGCCTCTCCAACCCTGGCGCCTACCTGCTTTGCATCCCTTTGCTGAGCGAGTAGCGCCGGGCCTGCTTGCACCACAAACATATTATTGCTGAATTTTTTTCTTAATGTAAGAGGCATTTTATTGAAATTAATTTTGCAGAACACCTACAAAATATCTATTTCCTAGAGCAGAGCTCATTTAAGTAATTTACAATGCAGGCAATACAATATATCTGCTGTAATGTAGGGGGCAACGAAGAGGTGTCAGCGAGGTCCCAGGCTTACAGCTTGTTAGGTTTAATAAACATCTGCCAGCCCTCACTGCACACTCTATTTAATCCAATTCCCTATATTATTTAGTTTGCATTGACTGCTAATATATGGTGCTAGGCACGCCCAGCAGGCGGTGCTAGGCACGCCCAGCAGGCGGTGCTAGGCTCGCCACTCCAGTCGTGCACCCCCTAATAAAATGTGCTGCGCACGCCTATGCACACTCCCTCATAGTGCTCTCCCCTGTCACTCCTTATCCTTCACACAGCTCTCCCCCTGACACCGTGTATGTGTATCCCTCACACAGCTCTCTCCTGACACCGCATATCCCTCACACAGCTCTCCCCTGAAACCGCTTATCCCTCACACAGCTCTCCCTCTGAAACCACTTATCCCTAACACAGCTCTCCCCACCTGACACCGCTTATCCCTCACTCAGCTCTCCCCCCTGACACCGCTTATCCCTCACACAGCTCTCCCCCTGAAACCGCTTATCCCTAACACAGCTCTCCCCCTGACACCGCTTATCCCTCACTCAGCTCTCCCCCTGACACCGCTTATCCCTCACTCAGCTCTCCCCCTGACACCGCTTATCCCTCACACAGCTCTCCCACGACACCGCATATCCCACACACAGCTCTCCCCCTGACACCGCTTATCCCTCACACAGCTCTCCCCCGACACTGCGTATCCCTCACACAGCTCTCTCCCCGACACTGCGTATCCCTCACACAGCTCTCCCCCGACACCGCGTATCCCTCACACAGCTCTCTCCCCGACACCGCGTATCCTTCACACAGCTCTCCCCTGACACATCTTATCCCTCACACAGCTCTCCCCCTGACACCGCTTATCCCTCACACAGCTCTCCCCCGACACTGCGTATCCCTCACACAGCTCTCTCCCCGACACCGCAAATCCTTCACACAGCTCTCCCCTGACACATCTTATCCATACTTACTGACTTTTTGGCTGCTCTCTCCGGGAGAGAGCAGCCAGGTCGGTGCTGCAGGGGGTCGGGCTGCGATGTAAGTGCAGAGGGGGGCGGGCCGGAGGCGTGGCGTAGGCGGGCCAGGGGCGTGTCAGAGGTGGACTGGGGGCATGGCTACGGGATAGTCCCGTGTAAGCACCGCCCCCCGCTGTGTAATGCCGCTATTGCAGGCATTAGACAGCAGGGGGCGTGGCTATGATGACGCGATTCAACAAGAATCGCGTCATCGCCTGCCCGGACCGCCCACTTTACTCGCTAAGTGGGCGGCCGGGCAGGGGGGGACCCCTGTAACCGGGAGACTTGCCTGCTCTTCCGGGGGGCCGGGAGGGTCACCCGATTTTCGGGAGCCTCCCGGCCATTCTGGGAGAGTAGGCAAGTCTGATCTTATCCCTCACACAGCTCTCCCCCTGACACCGCTTATCCCTCACACAGCTCTCCCCAGATACCGCGTATACCTCACTCAGCTCTCTCCCCGACACCGCATATCCCTCACACAGCTCTACCCCGACACATCTAATCCTTCACACAGCCGTGCCCCTGAAACTGTGTATCCCTCACACAGCTCTCCCCCTGACACCACTTATCCCTCATACAGCTCTCCCCCGACACCACTTATCCCTTACACAGCTCTCCCCCTGACACATCTTATCCCTCACACTACTCTCCCCCTGACACCACTTATCCCTCATACAGCTCTCCCCCGACACCACTTATCCCTTACACAGCTCTACCGCTGACACTGCTTATCCCTTACACATTTCTCCCCGACACATTTTATCCCTCACACAGCTTCTTTCCCGACACTGTGTATCCCTCACACAGCTCTTCCCCGACACATCTTATCCCTCACACAGCTCTTCCCCGACACATCTTATCCCTTACACAGCTCTCTCCCCGACACCACGTATCCCTCACACAGCTCTCCCCCCTGACACTTCTTATCCCTCACACAGCTCTCTCCCCAACACATCTTATCCCTCACACAGCTCATTCCATGACACCGCGTATCCCTCACACAGCTCTTCCCTGACACTTCTTATCCCTCACATAGCTCTCTCCCTGACACAACGTATCTCTCACACAGCTCTCCCCCTGAAACCACTTATCCTTCACACAGTCCTCCCCACTGACACGGCTTATCGATCACTCAGCTCTCCCCTCAACACCGCTTATCCCTCACACAGCTCTCCCCCTGACACCGCGTATCCCTCACACAGCTCTCCCCCTGATCCACATATACCTCACACAGCTCTCCCCTGACACATCTTATCCCTCACACAGCTCTCCCCCTGAAACCGCCTATCCCTCACACAGCTCTCCCCTGACACATCTTATCCCTCTCACAGCTCCCACCAACACCGCGTATCCCTCACACAGCTCTCGCTCGACACATCTTATACCTCAAACAGCTCTGCCCCCTGATACCGCTTATCCCTCACACAGCTCTCCCCCTGACACTGCTTATCCCTCACACAGCTCTCTCCCCTGACACCGCGTATCCCTCACACAGCTCTCTCCATGACACCACGTATCCCTCACACAGCTCTTCCCCGACACCGCATATCCCTCACACAGCTCTTCCCTGACACATCTTATCCCTCACACAGCTCTCTCCCCGACACCGCATATCCCTCACACAGCTCTTCCCTGACACCGCTTATCCCTCACACAGCTCTTCCCCGACACATATTATCCTTCACACAGCTCTTCCCCGACACATCTTATCCCTCACACAGCTCTCCCACGACACCGTGTATCCCACACACAGCTCTCCCCTCGACACCACTTATCCCTCACACAGCTCTCCCCCGACACTGCGTATCCCTCACACAGCTCTCTCCCTGACACCGCGTATCCTTCACACAGATCTCCCCTGACACATCTTATCCCTCACACAGCTCTCCCCCTGACACCGCTTAACCCTCACACAGCTCTCCCCAGACACCGCGTATCCCTCACACAGCTCTCTCCCCGACACCGCGTATCCCTCACACAGCTCTGCCCCGACACATCTAATCCTTTACACAGCTGTGCCCCTGAAACCGTGTATCCCTCACACAGCTCTCTCCCCGACACCACTTATCCCTTACACAGCTCTCCCCCTGACACTGCTTATCCCTTACACATTTCACCCCAACACATCTTATCCCTCACATAGCTTCTTTCCCGACACTGCGTATCCCTCACACCGCTCTTCCCCGACACATCTTATCCCTTACACAGCTCTCTCCCCGACACCACGTATCCCTCACACAGCTCTCCCCCCTGACACCGCTTGTCCCTCACACAGCTCTCTCCCCAACACATCTTATCCCTCACACAGCTCTTACCCGATACATCTTATCCCTCACACAGATCTTCCCTGACACTTCTTATCCCTTACATAGCTCTCTCCTCGACACCACATATCCCTCACTCAGCTCTCCCCCCTGACACCGCTTATCCCTCACACAGCTCTCCCCCTGAAACCGCTTATCCCTAACACAGCTCTCCCCCTGACACCGCTTATCCCTCACTCAGCTCTCCCCCTGACACCGCTTATCCCTCACTCAGCTCTCCCCCTGACACCGCTTATCCCTCACACAGCTCTCCCACGACACCGCATATCCCACACACAGCTCTCCCCCTGACACCGCTTATCCCTCACACAGTTCTCCCCCGACACTGCGTATCCCTCACACAGCTCTCTCCCCGACACTGCGTATCCCTCACACAGCTCTCCCCCGACACCGCGTATCCCTCACACAGCTCTCTCCCCGACACCGCGTATCCTTCACACAGCTCTCCCCTGACACATCTTATCCCTCACACAGCTCTCCCCCTGACACCGCTTATCCCTCACACAGCTCTCCCCCGACACTGCGTATCCCTCACACAGCTCTCTCCCCGACACCGCAAATCCTTCACACAGCTCTCCCCTGACACATCTTATCCATACTTACTGACTTTTTGGCTGCTCTCTCCGGGAGAGAGCAGCCAGGTCGGTGCTGCAGGGGGTCGGGCTGCGATGTAAGTGCAGAGGGGGGTGGGCCGGAGGCGTGGCGTAGGCGGGCCAGGGGCGTGTAAGAGGTGGACTGGGGGCGTGGCTACGGGATCGTCCCGTGTAAGCCCCGCCCCCCGCTGTGTAATGCCGCTATTGCAGGCATTAGACAGCAGGGGGCGTGGCTATGATGACGCGATTCAACAAGAATTGCGTCATCGCCTGCCCGGACCGCCCACTTTACTCGCTAAGTGGGCGGCCGGGCAGGGGGGGACCCCTGTAACCGGGAGACTTGCCTGCTCTTCCGGGGGGCCGGGAGGGTCACCCGATTTTCGGGAGCCTCCCGGCCATTCCGGGAGAGTAGGCAAGTCTGATCTTATCCCTCACACAGCTCTCCCCCTGACACCGCTTATCCCTCACACAGCTCTCCCCAGATACCGCGTATACCTCACTCAGCTCTCTCCCCGACACCGCATATCCCTCACACAGCTCTGCCCCGACACATCTAATCCTTCACACAGCCGTGCCCTGAAACTGTGTATCCCTCACACAGCTCTCCCCCTGACACCACTTATCCCTCATACAGCTCTCCCCCGACACCACTTATCCCTTACACAGCTCTCCCCCTGACACATCTTATCCCTCACACTACTCTCCCCCTGACACCACTTATCCCTCATACAGCTCTCCCCCGACACCACTTATCCCTTACACAGCTCTCCCGCTGACACTGCTTATCCCTTACACATTTCTCCCCAACACATTTTATCCCTCACACAGCTTCTTTCCCGACACTGTGTATCCCTCACACAGCTCTTCCCCGACACATCTTATCCCTCACACAGCTCTTCCCCGACACATCTTATCCCTTACACAGCTCCCTCCCCGACACCACGTATCCCTCACACAGCTCTCCCCCCTGACACTTCTTATCCCTCACACAGCTCTCTCCCCAACACATCTTATCCCTCACACAGCTCATTCCATGACACCGCGTATCCCTCACACAGCTCTTCCCTGACACTTCTTATCCCTCACATAGCTCTCTCCCTGACACAACGTATCTCTCACACAGCTCTCCCCCTGAAACCACTTATCCTTCACACAGTCCTCCCCACTGACACGGCTTATCGATCACTCAGCTCTCCCCTCAACACCGCTTATCCCTCACACAGCTCTCCCCCTGACACCGCGTATCCCTCACACAGCTCTCCCCCTGATCCACATATACCTCACACAGCTCTCCCCTGACACATCTTATCCCTCACACAGCTCTCCCCCTGAAACCGCCTATCCCTCACACAGCTCTCCCCTGACACATCTTATCCCTCTCACAGCTCCCACCAACACCGCGTATCCCTCACACAGCTCTCGCTCGACACATCTTATACCTCAAACAGCTCTGCCCCCTGATACCGCTTATCCCTCACACAGCTCTCCCCCTGACACTGCTTATCCCTCACACAGCTCTCTCCCCTGACACCGCGTATCCCTCACACAGCTCTCTCCATGACACCACGTATCCCTCACACAGCTCTTCCCCGACACCGCATATCCCTCACACAGCTCTTCCCTGACACATCTTATCCCTCACACAGCTCGCTCCCCGACACCGCATATCCCTCACACAGCTCTTCCCTGACACCGCTTATCCCTCACACAGCTCTTCCCCGACACATATTATCCTTCACACAGCTCTTCCCCGACACATCTTATCCCTCACACAGCTCTCCCACGACACCGTGTATCCCACACACAGCTCTCCCCTCGACACCACTTATCCCTCACACAGCTCTCCCCCGACACTGCGTATCCCTCACACAGCTCTCTCCCTGACACCGCGTATCCTTCACACAGATCTCCCCTGACACATCTTATCCCTCACACAGCTCTCCCCCTGACACCGCTTAACCCTCACACAGCTCTCCCCAGACACCGCGTATCCCTCACACAGCTCTCTCCCCGACACCGCGTATCCCTCACACAGCTCTGCCCCGACACATCTAATCCTTTACACAGCCGTGCCCCTGAAACCGTGTATCCCTCACACAGCTCTCTCCCCGACACCACTTATCCCTTACACAGCTCTCCCCCTGACACTGCTTATCCCTTACACATTTCTCCCCAACACATCTTATCCCTCACATAGCTTCTTTCCCGACACTGCGTATCCCTCACACCGCTCTTCCCCGACACATCTTATCCCTTACACAGCTCTCTCCCCGACACCACGTATCCCTCACACAGCTCTCTCCCCTGACACCGCTTATCCCTCACACAGCTCTCTCCCCAACACATCTTATCCCTCACACAGCTCTTACCCGATACATCTTATCCCTCACACAGATCTTCCCTGACACTTCTTATCCCTTACATAGCTCTCTCCTCGACACCACATATCCCTCACACAGATCTTCCCTGACGCTTCTTATCCCTTACATAGCTCTCTCCCTGACACCACGTATCTCTCACACAGCCCTCCCCCTGAAACCGCTTATCCCTCACACAGTCCTCCCCACTGACACGGCTTATCCCTCACTCAGCTCTCCCCTCAACACCACTTATCCCTCATACAGCTCTCCCCCGACACCACTTATCCCTTACACAGCTCTCCCGCTGACACTGCTTATCCCTTACACATTTCTCCCCGACACATTTTATCCCTCACACAGCTTCTTTCCCGACACTGTGTATCCCTCACACAGCTCTTCCCCAACACATCTTATCCCTTACACAGCTCTCTCCCCGACACCACGTATCCCTCACACAGCTCTCCCCCCTGACACCGCTTATCCCTCACACAGCTCTCTCCCCAACACATCTTATCCCTCACACAGCTCTCTCCATGACACCGCGTATCCCTCACACAGCTCTTCCCTGACACTTCTTATCCCTCACATAGCTCTCTCCCTGACACAACGTATCTCTCACACAGCTCTCCCCCTAAAACCACTTATCCTTCACACAGTCCTCCCACTGACATGGCTTATCGATCACTCAGCTCTCCCCTCAACACCGCTTATCCCTCACACAGCTCTCCCCCTGACACCGCGTATCCCTCACACAGCTCTCCCCCTGATCCACATATACCTCACACAGCTCTCCCCTGACACATCTTATCCCTCACACAGCTCTCCCCCTGAAACCGCCTATCCCTCACACAGCTCTCCCCTGACACATCTTATCCCTCTCACAGCTCCCCCCGACACGTGTATCCCTCACACAGCTCTCCCTCGACACATCTTATACCTCACACAGCTCTGCCCCCTGATACCGCTTATCCCTCACACAGCTCTCTCCCTGACACTGCTTATCCCTCACACAGCTCTCTCCCCTGACACCGCGTATCCCTCACACAGCTCTTCCCTGACACATCTTATCCCTCACACAGCTCTCTCCCCGACACCGCATATCCCTCACACAGCTCTTCCCTGACACCGCTTATCCCTCACACAGCTCTTCCCCGACACATATTATCCTTCACACAGCTCTTCCCCAACACATCTTATCCCTCACACAGCTCTCCCACGACACCGTGTATCCCACACACAGCTCTCCCCTCGACACCACTTATCCCTCACACAGCTCTCCCCCGACACTGCGTATCCCTCACACAGCTCTCTCCCTGACACCGCGTATCCTTCACACAGATCTCCCCTGACACATCTTATCCCTCACACAGCTCTCCCCCTGACACCGCTTATCCCTCACACAGCTCTCCCCAGACACCGCGTATCCCTCACACAGCTCTCTCCCCGACACCGCGTATCCCTTACACAGCTCTGCTCCGACACATCTAATCCTTTACACAGCCGTGCCCTGAAACCGTGTATCCCTCACACAGCTCTCTCCCCGACACCACTTATCCCTTACACAGCTCTCCCCCTGACACTGCTTATCCCTTACACATTTCTCCCCAACACATCTTATCCCTCACATAGCTTCTTTCCCGACACTGCGTATCCCTCACACCGCTCTTCCCCGACACATCTTATCCCTTACACAGCTCTCTCCCCGACACCACGTATCCCTCACACACCTCTCCCCCCTGACACCGCTTATCCCTCACACAGCTCTCTCCCCAACACATCTTATCCCTCACACAGCTCTTACCCGATACATCTTATCCCTCACACAGCTCTCTCCTCGACACCGCATATCCCTCACACAGCTCTTCTCCAATACATCTTATCCCTCACACAGCTCTTTCCCGAGACCACATATCCCTCACACAGCTCTTCTCCAACACCGCGTATCCCTCACACAGCTCTCTGCCCGACACCGTGTATCTCTCACACAGCTCTCCCCCTGACAAAGCGTATCCCTCACACAGCTCTCCCCCTGATCCACATATACCTCACATAGCTCTCCCCTGACACATCTTATCCCTCACACAGCTCTCCCCCTGATACCGCTTATCCCTCACACAGCTCTCCCCTGACACATCTTATCCCTCTCACAGCTCCCCCCGACACCGCGTATCCCTCACACAGCTCTCCCTCGACACATCTTATCCCTCACGCAGCTCTGCCCCCTGATACCGCTTATCCCTCACACAGCTCTCCCCCTGACACTGCTTATCTCTCACACAGCTCTCTCCATGACACCACGTATCCCTCACACAGCTCTTCCCCGACACCGTGTATCCCTCACACAGCTCTTCCCTGACACATCTTATCCCTCACACAGCTCTCTCCCTGACACCGCATATCCCTCACACAGCTCTTCCCTGACACCACGTATCCCTCACACAGCTCTTCCCCGATACACCTTATCCCTCACACAGCTCTTCCCCGACACATATTATCCCTCACACAGCTCTCCCCCCGACACCGCATAGCCCTCACACAGCTCTTCTACAACACCGCGTATACCTCACACAGCTCTCTGCCCGACACTGCGTATCCCTCACACAGCTCTCCCCAGACACCACGTATCCGTCACACAGCTCTCTCCCCGACACTGCATATCCCTCACACAGCTCTCTCTCTGACACTGCGGATTCCTCACACAGCTCTTCCCCAACATCGCGTATCCCTCACACAGCTCTTACCCGATACATCCTATCCCTCACACAGCTCTTCCCCAACATCGCGTATCCCTCACACAGCTCTTACCCGATACATCCTATCCCTCACACAGCTCTCTCCACGACACCGCATATAATAATATAATAATAATAATAATAATAATATACTTTATTTGTCATTTACAAAATCGACAACGAAAATGTGAATGAAAAGACAATAGGAAGCTCATAAGCCATAAAAATAACAGTAACAGTTTGATACATCTGGAAAGCAATTGCAAACCTACTGATCATTTAGCAGCCGGATAGCAGTTGGAAAAAAGCTGTTTAGCATGCGGTTTGAATGAGCACGGATACTTCTGAACCGTTTTTGGGATGGCAATCTTTCAAAGATCAAACAATTTGGATGACTCTCATCAGTGAGTATACTCCTAGCTTTCCTTAGTACTTTTCTAGTGTACAAGTCTTTCATGCTAGACAGAGGTACCCCGATGGTCCTGCTGGCAGTTTTAACCACCCTCTCACAAGCTATTCGTTCTGCTGCAGTGCAATTTCCGAACCACACTATCATCCCATAAGTTAAAACGCTCTCTACTATACTATAATAAAACCTAACCAAAGTGCTTGTGCTTGAACAAACAGCTCTAAGCCTCCTCAAAAAGAAAAGGCGTTGCTGCGCCTTTTTAATCAGAAAGACACTGTTTGTAGACCAAGTTAGGTCATTTGTAATATATAACTTGGTCTACAAACAGTATCCCTCACACAGCTCTCTCCCTGACATGCATATCCCTCACACAGCTCTTGCCCGACACCGTGTATCTCTCACACAGCTCTCTCCCCGACACCGCGTATCCCTCACACAGCTCTCTCCCCAACACCGCGTATCCCTCACACAGCTCTCTGCCCGACACCGCGTATCCCTCACATAGCTCTCTCCCTGACACATCTTATCCCTCACACAGCTCTTGCCCGACACCGTGTATCTCTCACACAGCTCTCTCCCCGACACCGCGTATCCCTCTCACAGCTCTCTCCTCAACACCGCGTATCCCTCACACAGCTTTCCCCCGACACATCTTATCCCTCACAGCTCTCTCCCAACACTGCGTATCCCTCACACAGCTCTACCCCGACACATCTTATCCCTCACACAGCTCTTCCCCGACACCGTGTATCCCTCACACAGCTCTCCCCTGACACTGCATATCCCTCACACAGCTCTCCCCTGACACTGCATATCCCTCACACAGCTCTTTTCCTGACACCACGTATCCCTCACACAGCTCCCTCCCCGACACCGCATATCCCTCACACAGCTCTCTCCCCGACACTGCGTGTCCCTCACACAGCTCTCTCCCTGACACTGCGTATCCCTCATACAGCTCTCCCCTGGCACCGCGCATCCCTTATGTGCATACCGCATGCAGTGTGTCTTCCCTAATGTCACCCCCCCCCCCAGTTTATCTTCCTTCATATGCCTCCTCTCATATAGCATGTGTACCCTCTTGTGCCACACCTCCATCCATCATGTCTTCCCTAATGTGAACCTCCATCCTGCGTGTCTGTCTTCATGTGCCCCCTCATCGATAAAGTCCTCCTTCATGTGCCCCCCTCTTCTCATCAGACATGACTTCCTTCTTGTGCCCCCCAATCCAGCATGCCTTCCTTCATGTGCCCACCCTCCTCTCATCAGACATGCCTTTTTTCATGTGCTCCCCCCCCTCCGCTCATCCAGCATGCCTTCCTTCATGTTCCTCCCTCTCTCATCAGGCATATGTCTTCTTTCATGCGGCCCCCTCCTCTCATCCAGCGTGCCTTGCCTTCTGTCATGTGCCCCCCTCCACTTATCCAGTGTGCCTTCCTTTATGTGCTCCCCTCATCCAGCGTGTCTTTCTCCATTTGCTGCCAATTGAATTGAATTTGAATTGAATTTATTGTTATCATTAAATATTCACGTATGAACAGACAATGAAATTTCCATGTGAGTGAAACAGATATCATAAGTACAACACCTATAAAACACCATCAAATATTTTTAAAATATTTGTAAAAGCCGAAGGAACACAATAGACACATAAGCAGCTACTACACTCCTATCTTCCCCCTAAACCATTAAGCATGTTAACTGCCCTAGGGAAAAAACTATGCCTCAACCGACTGGTCTTACACAATAAAGATCTATAACGTAAGTTAGAAGGAAGCAGGGTAAATACCCCATAATTGGGGTGGGTTACATCATTCAATATACTCCTGGCCTTCTTAAGGAGCCTCTTTTCATAAATAGATTGAATGTTTGGCAATACTGAACCAACTATTCTTCCAGCAGTTTTAACAATTCTGTCAAGCGATTCGCGCTCTGCTACCTTACAATTTCCATACCAAACGGAAATACCATATGTAAGCACACTTTCAATAGTACAAGAATAAAAGTTAACTAAAATTGGCTCAGATATTCCTGCTAGACGCATTTTCCTAAGAAAATATAACCGTTGTTGGGCTTTCTTTATGACATTGTCAATATGATGATACCATGACAAGTCATTGGATATAATCATACCCAAGAATTTAAAAGATGTAACTATCTCCACCTCTTGGTTGTCCAGAACCAAAGGACTGTAAGTATACTGATTTGTTGTCCTAAAATCTAAAATCATCTCTTTTGTTTTTGTAACATTAAGAATCAGGTGATTATCCTGACTCCATTTCTCCAGCCTACATACTTCAGATATGAATTCAGAGTCATTGTTTCCACTAATGAGACCTACTATAGCAATATCATCTGCAAATTTAAGTATGTGCACCGTGTCAGAAATAGAAACACGGGTAAATTTACTAAGATTCGTATTTTCCCGTTTCAGGTCAAAGTTCAATCACGAATGACATCGAAAGTGTAAAACTGCAACTTTTTGAATTTATTACGACTAATTTACTAAGCTGTCGTATTCGGGTTTTTCTTTTGTTCCGATGTCGATGTCATTCGTGTTTTTCTTTCTATTTTTACGGCAGTGATTAGTAAAACACTGCCGACTTTTAAAAATGAATCTCGGCCGGATCTGTGTGATCCGTGCTGGGGTTCATTTTTTTTTTTTTTTAAATTAAACAGTGTAAAATTAAAAAAAAAATTGCGTGGGGTCCCCCCTCCTAAGCATAACCAGCCTCGGGCTCTTTGAGCCGATCCTGGTTGCAGAAATATGGGGGAAAAAATGACAGGGGTTCCCCCATATTTAAGCAACCAGCATCGGGCTCTGCGCCTGGTCCTGGTTCCAAAAATACGGGGGACAAAAAGAGTAGGGGTCCCCCGTATTTTTAAAACCAGCACCGGGCTCCACTAGCTGGACAGATAATGCCACAGCCGGGGGTCACTTTTATATAGTGCCCTGCGGCCGTGGCATCAAAAATCCAACTAGTCACCCCTGGCCGGGGTACCCTGGGGGAGTGGGGACCCCTTCAATCAAGGGGTCCCCCCCCCCAGCCACCCAAGGGCCAGGGGTGAAGCCCGAGGCTGTCCCCCCCATCCAATGGGCTGCGGATGGGGGGGCTGATAGCCTTTGTTGTAAATGAAAAGATATTGTTTTTAGTAGCAGTACTACAAGTCCCAGCAAGCCTCCCCCGCATGCTGGTACTTGGAGAACCACAAGTACCAGCATGCGGCGGAAAAACGGGCCCGCTGGTACCTGTAGTACTATTACTAAAAAAATACCCAAATAAACACAAGACACACACACCTTGAAAGTAAAGATTTATTACATACATGCACACAAACATACATACATACTTACCTTATGTTCACACGCAGGTCGGTCCTCTTCTCCAGTAGAATCCAAGGGGTACCTGTTGAATAAATTCTACTCACCAGATCCAGGGTCCCAGGGTCCTCGGGGGAACCATTTGTAATCCAGGTACTTGAATAAAAAAACAAAACGGATTCCCGAGCCACGAACTGAAAGGGGCCCCATGTTTTCACATGGGACTCCTTTCCCCGAATGCCAGAAACCCACTCTGACTTCTGTCTAAGTGGGTTTCCTCAGCCAATCAGGGAGCGCCACGTTGTAGCACTCTCCTGATCGGCTGTGTGCTCCTGTACTGAGTGACAGGCGGCACACGGCAGTGTTACAATGTAGCAGTGACGTGCGGTGGGGTGAGGCAGGTGAGGCAGAGCCTTTCCTGTCATACTAACGTTTGTGCCAGAGGTTTGACTGTATAAACTATATGAAAAATACAAGGAATATGTTTGAAATATCTTTTTTGCATTATTCTAATAATTTATATAGCCAAAACTCTGGAGTAAAAAGTCTATGGCAGGTGAGGCAGTGCCTCACCTGGCTAACTTTTCCGCTCATCTCTGATCAAAACTCACCAAATTTCCTGGAGTTTCTACTGCTTCACCTGTGTATAATGCCCAGATGTACATTTTGGCTCATAAATTGCATGTAAATCTGGCTCTGGTGCTAGCCAGTGCCTCCTGAGCTATTTAGCTCACCGCACGTCCTTGCAATGTAGCGCCTATGCGCTCCATTGTAACCAATGCTGGGAACTTTCTGCTCAGCGGTGACGTCACTTTAGGTCAACCGCAGGGCAGAAAGTTCCCAGCATTGGTTACAATGGAGCGCATAGGCGCTACATTGTAACACTGCCGTGTGCCGCCTGTCACTCAGTACAGGAGCACACAGCCGATCAGGAGAGTGCTACAACGTGGCGCTCCCTGATTGGCTGAGGAAACCCACTTAGACAGAAGTCAGAGTGGGTTTCTGGCATTCGGGGAAAGGAGTCCCATGTGAAAACATGGGGCCCCTTTCAGTTCGTGGCTCGGGAATCCGTTTTGTTTTTTTATTCAAGTACCTGGATTACAAATGGTTCCCCCGAGGACCCTGGGACCCTGGATCTGGTGAGTAGAATTTATTCAACAGGTACCCCTTGGATTCTACTGGAGAAGAGGACCGACCTGCGTGTGAACATAAGGTAAGTATGTATGTATGTTTGTGTGCATGTATGTAATAAATCTTTACTTTCAAGGTGTGTGTGTCTTGTGTTTATTTGTGTATTTTTTTAGTAATAGTACTACAGGTACCAGCGGGCCCGTTTTTCCGCCGCATGCTGGTACTTGTGGTTCTCCAAGTACCAGCATGCGGGGGAGGCTTGCTGGGACTTGTAGTACTGCTACTAAAAACAATATATTTTCATTTACAACAAAGGCTATCAGCCCCCCCATCCGCAGCCCATTGGATGGGGGGGACAGCCTCGGGCTTCACCCCTGGCTCTTGGGTGGCTGGGGGGGGGGGACCCCTTGATTGAAGGGGTCCCCACTCCCCCAGGGTACCCCGGCCAGGGGTGACTAGTTGGATATTTGATGCCACGGCCGCAGGGCACTATATAAAAGTGACCCCCGGCTGTGGCATTATCTGTCCAGCTAGTGGAGCCCGGTGCTGGTTTTAAAAATACGGGGGACCCCTACTCTTTTTGTCCCCCGTATTTTTGGAACCAGGACCAGGCGCAGAGCCCGATGCTGGTTGCTTAAATATGGGGGAACCCCTGTCATTTCCCCCCCCATATTTCTGCAACCAGGATCGGCTCAAAGAGCCCGAGGCTGGTTATGCTTAGGAGGGGGGACCCCACGCAATTTTTTGTCTGAAAATAATCACTTTCCCACCCCTTCACACTGATATACATGCACGGATCTCATGGATCCGTGCATGCCTATCCAATCACGGATAAAAAAAGCAGGTCTGTTTTTTTTAAGCACTTTTTTACGAGTTGTAATTTTTCACGGCAGTGTTTTGTATTTTTTTGCTTTGCACTTCTTAGTAAATGACCGAGATTCATACTTAAACAGCCGCGTTTTGACCGATGGTGTATTCATTCGTGATGTTTTTCCTAGGACTTCCAAATATTACGAATGCCCTCATCACTGCCGTGATTTGAGTTTAGTAAATTACCGAGATGACACTTTGATGAAAAAACGGCCACTCGGTCAAAATCGGGACCTTAGTAAATTTACCCCACAGTCGTGGGTAAACAGGGAATAAAGAAATGGACTCAGCACACATCCCTGTGGCACACCTGTGCTAATCATTACCTCATTTGTAAATTTGTTATTGACCCTGACTGCCTGAGGCCTATTAGTTAAAAAGTCAAAGATCCATCTACAGACAAAACTGTCCACACCTAGATGAGTCAATTTAGTAATTAAAGACGCAGGAATAACGGTATTAAAAGCCGAGCTATAATCTACAAATAAAATTCTTACAGAAGAATTCCTATTTTCTAGATGAGTAAGCACATGGTGAAATAGGGTAAGGGCTGCGTCATCAGTAGATCTATTTGCCCTATATGCCGCCACTCCTCCTCCCCATCCAGCATGGCTTCCTCATTCTTACTGTCTCTCACATCTGCAGTTCCTCTTTGCATGGCAGCGCACTCCATGCATCGCCGTCGTCTCAGTCCCGCTGCTTCAGAGAGGGACTGTCTGAGGGAGGCACTGTATATCACTGCCCGGCCCCTCTGTCAATGTGAGAGGTGCGGCTTGGTGCAGTGCAGTGCAGCATACAGCAGGGATAGTGGGACTAAGCAGACAGAACTGCCTGTACAAAGTCCTATGGCCGGGTAAGGCGGGCTGGCGGAGGCGTGGACGCGTTCCGCCTCCAAATATAACTAATGGAGCGCAATTTCGCCACATTCTGGCCCACTTTAACCCCTGGTTAATTGGCTAAGAAAGATGTTTCACTAAAAGGTGGTAATCATAATTAAGAGGGAAGTCCAGGAACAAAGCAATTTGTTCCTCCTGGAATGGGTGATGTTAGGAGGGCTTGATATCGACTGAGCTAGGGGGCACCAGTGTAGGTAAGTATGCTCTTGCAGAAGCACTAAAAGCATACCTCCTAACGGGATGCATTCGATATCCCGGCTGTCGGGATCCCGGAGCCCAGCATACCGGCGCCAGGATCCCGACCGCCGGAATGCCGGCAGCAGGGCGAGTGCAAAAGAGCCCCTTGTGGGCTCGCTGCACTCGCCACGCTATTTATTCTCCCTCCAGGGGTGTCGTGGATGCCCCAAAACGGAGAATAATTGTTGGTATCCTGGCGTTTGGCATCCTGGTGCCAGTATGCTGAGCGCCAGGATCCCAACAGCCGGGATATTGAATGCATCCCGTTAGGAGGTATGCTTTTAGTGCTTCTGCAAGGGTATACCTACCTACACTGGTGCCCTCTAGCTCAGTCGGCGCATAGAGGTGTGGCAGTACGAGCGTGTCCTTGTTGCTCCGCCCCACCTATACAATAATATGATGAGGAGATTCAGCACAAATTGCATCATCAGGTCACCTTGGACAGCCCACTTGTGCTCTGTAAGTGGGCTGCTGAGGGGGTGTATGGGGTTGTGAGCAGCTGTTTTGGGATGCAGGGTACTTGCCCACCAGAGGCGTAACTAGGGTAGGGCGAGTGGGGCACTTGCCCTGGGCGCCTTGGCAGACCCAGGAGAGGGGAGCGCCGCCGGCGGCCAGGGCATAATGCCCCATTCGCCCCCGTCACGCCGAAATGTGAGGGGAGGAGAGCGCAGCGTCTCTCCCTCCCCTCACCGCTGCTGCCAGCAGCGCTGCGTGTGTCCGGTCTCCGGCGGCGTAAGCCAATCAGAGCTTGTGGACCGGCTCCTGATTGGCTGCTGGTCCATGAGCTCTGATTGGCTAGCGAACCGGCGCCACACAGCCGCCGGAGACCTGGAGCGGTGAGGGGAAGGAGAGGCGCTGCGCTCTCCTCCCCTCACATATCAGAGGCGAGCCACAAGCGGTGAGTGACCGGGGGTGGGGGGGAGCATAGTGGGGCATGTAACTGGCACAGTGGGGCATGTATCTGGCACAGTGGGGCATGTAACTGGCACAGTGGGGCATGTATCTGGCACAGTGGGGCATGTAACTGGCACTGTGGGGCATTTATCTGGCACTGTGGGGCAGGTATCCGGCACTGTGGGGCATTGTAACTGGCACTGTGGGGCATGTATCTGGCACTGTGGGGCATGTATCTGGCACTGTGGGGCATGTAACTGGCACTGTGGGGCAATGTAACTGGCACTGTGGGGCATGTATCTGGCACTGTGAGGCAATGTATCTGGCACTGTGAGGCAATGTATCTGGCACTGTGAGGCATGTATCTGGCACTGTGGGGCATGTATCTGGCACTGTGGGGCATGTATCTGGCACTGTGGGGCATGTATCCGACACTGTGGGGCATTGTATCTGGCACTGTGGGGCAATGTAACTGGCACTGTGGGCCATTTTCAGTGACCACACCCCTTCTGGTGCATGACCACACCCCTTCTGGTGTGTGGCCACGCCCATATGGTCACACCCCTTCTGGTATGTTGCCACGCCCATTTTTCGGCACGCGCACATGCTTCTTCTTTTTTTTTGGGGGGGGCACCATTTTCCATCTTGCTCTGTGCTCCGAAAACCCTAGTTACGCCTCTGTTGCCCACCTTTCTGGGGGGAGTGAGCACCACCCGGTCTTCAGGAACCTCCTGGCTATTCCAGATGGGTGGGCAAGTACTGTATGTGCAAAGGTAATGAATATGTTTTTATTGCGACAAGTTATATAACAAAATAGCATTTCATGATAATAGCAAATATAACAAAATAACATTTTACTGAAATTAATGTATTTGTGGTTGCCTCCCAATGAATAAAGCCTCCCGATTTTCACTGGAACAAGGTAAAGTGAAAAAAATAATTGACTTACTGTAGCTTGATTCTACAGAGGGCTGAGCGTCTGCTCTCTGAGCTAAAGGTTATGTGATCGCTTGTGCCCTCCCTCAGGTAGATTTTTTTGTTTTTCCTCAGCGCAAAGCTGGGTCTGTTTCTCTGACAGAATACTTACAGCTGTCCTCTATTGTCCTGCAATAATGTGACAGGAGAGTCACTAAACAGTGCCATACCTCCCAACTGTCCCGATTTTCGCGGGACAGTCCCGTTTTTTGGGGACTGTCCCGCTGTCCCACCCGCGGGCCGCAGTGTCCCGCGGTGGGGGGGGGGCAGTTGGGAGGCTCTGTCTGTCGCTGCCCTGCTTAGCAGAGCAGCGGTGAATAGACGCTGTGCGCATGCGCACTGCGTCTATTCACTGAAGTCAGTGGGAGAGGGGGCATGCCAGTGGCTCACAGAGCGCTGGGCATGCCCTCTCAGTGACGAAAACGGGGCGTGGCTCGCGATCGCGGGTCCTCCGTGAAGCCACGCCCCTTTTAATTAGGTCACGCCCCTTTTTCGGGTGCGCGCGCGGCTTCGCCGCGCGTGTGTCCCTCTTTGGAAGGGGACAAAGTTCGGAGGTATGCAGTGCAGTGATTCTTTATCATTTACACTATTTACAAAGTCAGGTAAGTGTAATAAATGTTTTCTCTTTGTACCTCAGAGTCTAAGGTAAAAGTCACTGCCACAAGTCACCTCTCTTCTCTTTTCTAAGATAGAGATAAAGTGGTCTCTTCCTGCTGGCAGTGATTCTGTATCATTTGCAGTTTATTATGATCAAAAAATATATTTTTGTGTTTAGTCGGCGAAAACGAGATTTATGGTAAGAACTTACTTGTTAAATCTCTTTTTGCGAGATACACTGGGCTCCACAGGTAATGACCTTGTGGTGTAGAGTAGGATCTTGATCCGAGGCACCAACAGGCTCAAAGCTTTGACTGTTCCCAGAATGCCTAGCGCAGCCTCCTCTATAAACCCGCCTCCGTGCACAGGAGCTCAGTTTTTGTTAACCAGTCCAATGATGTAGCAGGTAAAAGAGACGACAACTGTTAGTAGCCACAAACACCACACACTCATGACAGGAGAGGGTGTCAGCGGCTAATGCCATACCAACCCAAAGAAGCCAAGTGCGTCAGGGTGGGAGCCTTGTGGAGCACAGTGTACCTCGCAAAAAGAGATTTAACAACAGTAAGTTCTTACCATAAATCTCGTTTTCTGCTGTGGCGTACACTGGGCTCCACAGGGAATGACCTTGGGGATGTCCTAAAGCAGTTCCTTATGGGAGGGGATGCAATGTAGTGGGCACAAGAACCCAGCGTCCAAAGGAAGCATCCTGGGAGGTGGAAGTATCGAAGGCATAGAACCTTATGAACGTGTTCACTGAGGACCACGTAGCTGCCTTGCACAATTGTTCAAGGATCGCACCACGGTGGGCTGCTCAAGAAGGTCCGACAGACCGAGTAGAATGGGCTTTGATGGTAGCAGGAGCTGGAAGGCCAGCCAGTACATAAGCATGTGCAATCACCATTCTAATCCATCTGGCCAGGGTCTGCTTGTAAGCAGGCCAGCCACATTTGTGAAAACCAAACAGAACAAAGAGAGAATCTGACTTCCTGATGGAGGCAGTTCTCTTCACGTAGATATGGAGAGCCTGTACCACATCCAAAGACCATTCTTTGGCAGACAAATCAGGAGAGGCAAAGGCCGGAACCACGATCTCCTGATTAAGGTGGAAAGAAGCCACCACCTTTGGTAATATCCAGGGCGTGTTCTAAGAACCGCCCGATCACGGTGAAAAATCAGATATGGTGACCTACAAGACATGGCACCCATATCCGACACACGTCTAGCAGAGGCAATAACCAGCAGAAACAACACCTTAAGAGAAAGCCACTTAAGGTCTGCAGATTCAAGAGGCTCAAACGGAGACCCTTGCAATGCCTCCAAAACCACCGACAAGTCCCAAGAAGTCACCGGCAGGACATAAGGAGGTTGAATCCGCAACACACCCTGAGTGAATGTATGCACATCAGGTAAGTTTGCAATTTTTCTCTGAAACCAAACCGACAAGGCAGAAATATGAACCTTGATGGAGACTAGACGAAGGCCCAAGTCCAGGCCTTGTTGTAGAAAGGCCAAAAGTTTGGCCGTACTAAACTTGTAAGCGTCATGATTGTTAGATGCGCACCAAGCAAAGTAAGAATTCCAGACCCTATGGTAAATCTGAGCAGAAGCCGGTTTCCAGGCCTTCAACATAGTTTGAATGACCGCCTCAGAAAATCCTTTGGCCCTAAGATGGAAGCTTCAAGAGCCACGCCGTCAAAGCCAATCGGGCTAAATCCTGATATATACAGGGGCCCTGAATGAGGAGATCTGGGCGCTGCGGAAGTAGAATGGGATGCTCTATTGAGAGACCTTGAAGGTCTGAGAACAAATGCCATCTGGGCCACGCTGGAGCGATCAGAAGTAGGATTCCTCCTTCTTGCTTGAACTTCCTTTTAACTCTGGGCAGGAGTGACACTGGAAGAAACACGTATGGCAGCCGAAAGTTCCATGGAATTGCCAGTGCATCCACGAGCGCTGCTTGAGGATCCCTTGTTCTTGCTCCGAAGACAGGAACCTTGTGATTGTGTCGAGACGTCATCAGGTCCACATCTGGAAGACCCCACTTGTCCACGAAGAGTTGAAACACTTCTGGATGGAGGCTCCAGTCTCCGGCGTGTACGTCCTGACGACTGAGAAAGTCTGCTTCCCAGTTTAGGACCCCCAGAATGAACACTGCCGATATGGCTGGCAGATGGCATTCTGCCCACTGAAGAATCTGTGATACTTCCCTCATTGCCATGCAGCTTTGAGTGCCGCCTTGATGATTTATGTATGCCACCATGGTGGCATTGTCCGACTGTACTTGAACAGGTCTGTTCTCTATTAGATGCTGGGCCAAGTTCAATGAGTTGAACACTGCCCGCAATTCCAGAATGTTTAACAGGAGGAGAGACTCCTCCTTGGTCCACCGACCCTGAAGGGAGTGTTGCTCCAACACCACGCCCCAACCCCTCAGTCTGGCGTCCGTCATCAGAAGGACCCAGTTGGAGATCCAGAAGGGATGACCCCTGCTCAATCGTTGGTCCTGAAACCACCAGCTTAGTGACAGACGGACCTCCGGAGATAATGAGATCATATGAGACCTGATCCGGTGAATCAGGCAGTCCCACTTGGCAAGAATCAGTCTCTGGAGAGGGCGGGAATGGAATTGAGCGTACTCCACCATGTCGAAAGCCGACACCATGAGACCTAGCACTTGCATTGCCAAATGTATTGACACTTGCGGACGAGATAGGAAGCATTGAATCCTGTCCTGAAGCTTCAGGACTTTCTCCTGAGAGAAGAACAACCGTTGGTTGTGAGTGTCCAACAACGCTCCCAGGTGCACCATGCTCTGAGCAGGGACCAGGGAGGATTTTGTTCCAGTTGATGAGCCACCCGTGGGCTTGCAGGAACCGGATAGTCAAATCTATATGATGTAGGAGAATCTCTGGGGAATTTGCCAGGATGAACAAGTCATCCAAGTCCATAGGATCCTGACCCCTTGACGGCGGAGTACAGCCGTCATTACCGCCATAACCTTGGTGAAAACTCGCGGAGCCGTGGTCAAACCAAAAGGTAATGCCCAAAACTGGTAATGGAGGTTGCCAGCCGCAAACCTCAGGTACTGCTGATGCAACACTGCAATGGGAATATGCAGGTAAGCATCCTTTATGTCCAGTGAGACCATATTGTTCCCAGGCTCCAAGGCCAGAACAATAGAGTGAAGAGTTTCCATAGGAAACTTGGAGACCTTCACAAACTTGTTCAAGGACTTGAGATTGAGAATGGGCCGGGAAGACCCATTTGGTTTCGGGACTAGGAACAGCGGTGAATAGAACCGCTTGCCTCTCTGAGCCAAAGGCACCTGTACTTCGACTTCCATGGAATTGCCAGTCCAGGAGGGACTGTACCACCGAATAAAGAGTCTTTGCCATCACCTGATCCGAAGGGACGCCTGTCAGGCAAAATCGATGAGGGGGACAATTCTTGAAGGATACGGCGTAACCTCGAGTGACGACTTCTCGTACCCAGGCATCGGAAGTGGTCTTCAACCATTCCTGGGTAAACCCTAGAAGTCGTCCCTCCACCCTGGGATCCCCCAGAGGGAGGCCCATCCCGTCATGCGGCAGGCTTGTCAGTTTTGGAAGCAGGCTGATGGGCAGCCAAGGCCCCTTTGGGTTTGGGCTTATTGGGTTTGTAAGTGTGAACCTATTTTGGGTACGCCTGACCTTTTGCTTTCTCTGAAGGATGAAAGGAGCAAAAGGAAGTACTCTTAGCCTTTGGCACCGAAGGAGCAGTACTAGGAAGACATGCTGTTTTAGCAGACGCTAAGTCAGCCACTAACTAGTCAAGGTTTTCTCCGAAAAGAATGTCTCCTTTGAAGGGGAGTACCTCCAGGGTTTTCTTAGAGTCCATGTCCACAGACCAGGACCGCAACCAGTGAATTCGGCGAGCCAAAGTGGACGTAGTAGAAGCTTTGGCCACCAGAATACCGTCATCAGAAGCCGCCTCTTTAATGTAATGAGACGCTGTAACAATATACGACAGGCATTGTCTAGCATGATCAGAAGCATTGGAAGGCAACTCCGCCTCCAGCTCCTGATGAGCCCACGCATCCACAGCTTCTGCAGCCCATGTTGTTGCAATAGTGGGCTTATGCACTGCACCATTTAGGGTGTAGATTGCCTTAAACAACCCTTCACATGCTTGTCCGTCGGCTCTCAAGGATGTGACAATAGTTACAGGCAAAGCAGAGGATACTACCAGCCACGCCACTTGCGAATCCACTGGCGGGGGTGTTTCCTCATTTTTACTAAGCTCCGTTGCGAGGGGGTAGCGAGCCAGCATCTTCTTGTGAGGCGTGAACTTCTTTCCTGAATTTTCCCAGGACTCCTGATGTATGTCAACTAAATGGTCAGAGTGAGTTAAAAATTGTTTAACCACCTTCTGACGTTTAAACCTGTCCGGTTTCTTAGGCGCAGTGTCAGGCTCCTGTTCATCATCAACCTGAAGAATGAGCCTGATAGCCTCTAACAAGTCAGGAACATCCACCTGCGAAACAACTTCCCCATCAGAAGCATCAGGATCTGAATATGTGGGGTCCGTATAAGCGCCATCCTCATCAGATGAGGTGTCTGGGATGTGGGTGGATTGTGAGGAAGTAATTGCCCGCTTAGAGGACCCCTTGGTTATGGGCGGGCGAGGGTTAGACTTTTGAGTAGTCAGTGATTGGTTCAATTGCTGTAACTGATTGGACAGTTGATCTGCCCATGGCGGATTAACCGCGGGGACCATAACTAGACTAACACCCCATAGGGGGCGTTAGTCTAGTTACCAGCGTATTCAATAGCGTGGAGAAGGTAGCCCAAGGTGGGTCATTTTGCACCCCCATTGCTACAGTCCCACGGGGGGACAAGGAACCCCCAGAACCTGAACCCTCAGCTGCTATGTTATCCTCAAATGTGTCTGCATCGTCAACACCACGCAGTGTGGGATCAGCCCCAGCTCCGTTGCCCTTTGTAGCTGGCATAATCAAAAGCTCAATGCAAGGCAACACAGTACAGTATAAGCAGCACAACACCTGAAAAGAACCCCCTGTGCAGTATATCAGCGCAAACAGGGAATTCAAAAGGTATATGGTGACTAAAAATCACAAAGAAAAATACACACTGAGTATATCCTGTGAATTGCCTATATTATGATAAACCTGACACACTTAGCCCCCTCAGGTTATAGAATATAGGGATAGCAATCTGAGTGAGAGACACGAAATGGAGTTCACACAGCAGCTATATGCAGTGGCGTAAGTTCGTCCTAGTCGCCCGGAGGCATGATACATTTTGGTGCCCCCCTACACATACACACACATACCATATGTAGCTATCCGGCACCCAGGGTGAACAGTAGCAGCGTGCTCAGGTACCTTTCCCAATAGTAATATAGATACACATAGAAAGTGGACGCACTCCAAGTCAGTCATTACAATAAAACAGACACCAGCATACCATTATAGTACACCTACAGTGCTCCCTCACCCGCCAGGTCTCCATGGAGATGCTTTGGCGCAGCGGTGTGCCAATATAATTAGTGTTCACTGTGGTATTTTTTTAGGGCAGGGTGCTGATCACGGGGAGGGCACATTTTTCATTCGGGAGGGCACATTTTTAAGTTAGATGGGCAAACTTAGGTACATACTATAATGCTTGGTGCTCCCATTCCTATGGCCAAAACATGGACAGTGCGCACCGAAGGTGCGCAGCAAAAATCTAGGGGCGTTGTTTCGTGGGGAAGGTAGTGCCCCTAATACACATTGCACCAGTTAGAACCTCCTATACACACTGCGCCAGGTAGAGCACGTTATACATATTGCGCCAGATAGAGCACATTATACACATTGCGTCAGATAGAGCACATTATACACATTGCGTCAGGTAGGGAGCACTGAGGCACATTGCACCAGGTAGAGAGCACTGAGACACATTGCACCAGGTAAAGAGCACTGAGGCACAATGCACCAGGTAGAGAGCACTGAGATACATTGCACCAGGTAGAGAGCACTGAGACACATTGCACCAGGTAGAGAGCACTGAGGCACACTGCACCAGGTAGAGAGCACTGAGGCACACTGCACCAGGTAAAGAGCACTGAGGCACACTGCACCAGGTAGAGAGCACTGAGGCACATTGCACCGGGTAGAGAGCACTGAGGCACACTGCACCAGGTAGAGAGCACTGAGGCACACTGCACCAGGTAGAGAGCACTGAGGCACACTGCACCAGGTAGAGAGCACTGAGGCACACTGCACCAGGTAGAGAGCACTGAGGCACACTGCACCAGGTAAAGAGCACTGAGGCACACTGCACCAGGTAGAGAGCACTGAGGCACACTGCACCAGGTAGAGAGCACTGAGGCACACTGCACCAGGTAGAGAGCACTGAGGCACACTGCACCAGGTAGAGAGCACTCAGGCACACTGCACCAGGTAGGGAGCACTGAGGCACACTGCACCAGGTAGGGAGCACTGAGGCACACTGCACCAGGTAGGGAGCACTGAGGCACACTGCACCAGGTAGAGAGCACTGAGGCACACTACACCAGGTAGAGAGCACTGAGGCACACTGCACCAGGTAGAGAGCACTCAGGCACACTGCACCAGGTAGGGAGCACTGAGGCACACTGCACCAGGTAGGGAGCACTGAGGCACACTGCACCAGGTAGAGAGCACTGAGGCACACTGCACCAGGTAGAGAGCACTGAGGCACACTACACCAGGTAGAGAGCACTCAGGAACACTGCACCAGGTAGGGAGCACTGAGGCACACTGCACCAGGTAGAGAGCACTGAGGCACACTGCACCAGGTAGAGAGCACTGAGATTAATGTTTACAGCTGCAAAATACTTACAAGGTTAATTTAGCCCAGGGGGACTCTCATGTACGTACCGGGTCTGGCGGCGCACGGCTGGCCGACGTGGAGGGGTCCGGCAGGCAGCAAACGGCGGGGCGGCAGGGCGCACAAAAACGGGCAGGGCGGGATTCAGCTGTCTAAAAAAGGGGCAGACACCTAGCGTGAACACTAGATATATATTAAAAAAAACACAAACGCCTCATTCACTTAAACACTCACACACGTCTCACTTAAACACACACGCCTCTCACTTACATACACATGCCTCTCACTTACACACACCTCTCACACACGTGCCTCTCACTTACACACACCTCTCACACAAGTGCCTCTCACATACACGTGCCTCTCATATACACATGCCTCTCACTTACATACACATGCCTCTCACTTATAGGCCCTACACACATAGCGATTTCACTGCACGATATGAACGATCTTGTTCATTAATGAACGAGATATCGTTCATATCGTGCAGTGTGGAGTCCCCAGCGATGAACGATGTGCGGCCCCGCGCTCGTTCATCGCTGGGGCCATGTCGGCTGTGCATGCAGGCCAATATGGACGAGATCGTCCATATTTGCCTGCAAGTCTACGGAGCCGAGTGACGGGGGGAGTGAAGAAACTTCACTCCCCCCGTCACTGCCCCCCCGCCGCCGGGTCGCTCGTCGGCCGTATCGGCCGTCGGGCACCTTGGTGGCGCATCGCCTAGTGTGTAGGGCCCCTTACATACACATGCCTCTCACACACACACACACACACACACATGCCTCTCACTTACATACACATGCCTCCCACTTACATACACATGCCTCACACACACACACACACACACACACACACACACACACACACACACACACACACACATATGCCTCTCACTTACATACACATACATGCCTCTCACACACATGCCACTCTCACACACACATCACACATGCCTCTTTTACTTGAATGTACAACTTTCCTTAAAAACACACACACCTCACTTAAAAACAAGCACACACAAAACACAGTACTTCCCCCCCAAATACACCTCTCCCCCACCCCCCACACAGTGCCTACCTTTGGCTATCATCCAGAGCATGGAGGAGCAGAGAGTTCTGAGCTTCCCTCGGCTGGCTTACTAAGGGCCCGGGAGGAGCTGTGCTCTGGAGCTCCCCCTAGCTGCAGCCAGTGCCATCTCTCTCTACAGGAGGCAGCTTCCGTGTCACTGACACAGCTCCTCCATCTGCAATAGCAGCGCAGTTCTCAGGCTGCGGGAGACAGTGGAGGAGATGCGCCCCCTTGTGGCCAGGAGCCCGGCGGCAGCCGACTCCACTGCCTCCCACAGTTCCGCCCCTGACTATATGCACACACACAGAGTCACAGTTTGTACAATGCAGAAATTATGACATGCAATAAAACTGCACTGGACTAGCAATACAAAGTAGTACTATGTACACTGAATAGATATAACAATGCACAGTAAAGACTGGATGTATATCACAGGGTACTTGTACTAAGGGGTCTATTCATGCAGCAGTGAAAAGCCCTGTTTTGCGTTAAACAGGGCTTTTCTCTGCTTACCGCAATTCACAGAGCCGGTTACCATAGAGAAGTCTCTGACTTCTCCAGCGGTACCCCCGCTCTCTGCCTGAATCGCATCACCATACCCTTGTATAGTGAGTGCAATTCATGAAGGTGCGGAAAGCTCTGCTTTCCGCTTCTCCATGGAGTTCAGGTTCGCCATCTGAGGATGGCGTAACCTGAACTGTAGTGCGGAGACGTCAGGGAAGCTCAATGCTTCCCTGATCGCTGCTCGGCACCTCGTGCTGGCTCCGCCCCCCGACCTCCCGGCAACCACTGCGGCCTGCCGGGAGGTCATCAAGCTGCGCATGCGCAAAGGAGACCCACCGCTGGACTCCGCGCATCGCAGGGAGGGACCGCTGGAGAAGACCTCACCGCAGGAGCCCCAGACACCGCAGCGCATCGTCGGAAGGGTGAGTATACATGAATTGCTACTTATCACAGCTATACATCGCATCGAAGAGATGCGATGTATAGTGATAAGTAGCAATTATGTTTTCGTTTTCTACATGAATAGACCCCTAAATAACCCTGACTAAATGCACGTTTTCTTAACTAACACTGTCAGCAGACATGTAGAATACTTAAGTGTCCTGTAAAATGCACAGCACTGACAGGCAGGCGGCTTTACAGAGGAGGATTTGCCCAAACAGTGCCAGGATCAGCTCTGCTTGCAATAATGGCACCAAAACACTGACAGGGAGTGAGAGAGAGATGCAGCTCCAGGGCGGGAACATTTACTCTAAATGGCGCCCCGAGGCTGGGGGAGGGGCTACAGATCAAAGCCTTATCCCCCCGCTGAACTTGAACACCGGGTACTGGGGGCTTAGTAAAACGGTTTTATAAGATAAAACCAACCTGTGCCCATGCCCTGGTGGTCTAGTGGGGTCCCTGTACTATTACAGTGTCCACGCCAGCATGCACGGCCCGCCTCCCACCAGCCACGCAGGATCGCGATTAACAGCGAGTCCCGTTGAGGGGACCCCTTACCTTCTCCCTGTAGTGCGGCCACAGGCTGGTTCTTGGGCTTCTAGCGCCCCGGGCGGCCAATAGGGGCGTGGCTTCATACAGGGGGCGTGGTCAGTTATGCCCCCTGTATAGTAGTAGCACCGCTGAAATGATGTGCGGTGCGCGATGACGTCATCGCGCACCGCACAGCAAAGGTCCTCTCCACGAAGGGAAACTAGACGCTACTCGTCTAGTTCCCTTCACAGCGGGGGGCAGCGGCATCGGCAGAGCGGGCAGCGGGGGGCACAGCAGCAGCGGATCTTGCCATGGTGCGGCGCCCTCCGGATGGTGCCGGCGCCCTCCGGAAGGTGGCGCCCCGCGCAAAAGTCCTTCTTGCCCGTGGCAAGGTCCGCTACTGTGCGGCCACACGATCCGGGAGAGCAGCGGTCGTGTGTGTGACTAACAATGAAGAAACCGGAGCCTCCCCTGTAGATACCTGGCAACCAGGGCGCGGAAGTGTACAGCGCCGCTGGGGGAGGTGATGGAGCTGCAGCAGGAGATGTCTGACTGACATCTAACAGTCAGTGTCTCTGCTCCAGCCTTTGAAGTCTTCAAATTACTTTGAAAGCTTCTTTCAGCCCCCCTGTTAAGTGCTTGCTTACTGCATGGCACCAACTACAAAACTGAGCTCCTGTGCACGGAGACGGGGTTATAGAGGATGCGGCGCTAGGCATTCTGGGAACAGTCAAAGCTTTGAGCCTGTTGGTGCCTCGGATCAAGATCCTACTCTACACCCCAAGGTCATTCCCTGTGGAGCCCAGTGTACCCCGCAGCAGAAATACATTTTTTCAGAGTCTGAGGTACAAATCATTGCCAAAGACACCTGTCCCTCCAGAGACTATTCAGGGATGCCTGTTCAGGCAATTGCGCACATGTGGCAAACATGAGATGCAAAGTCAATGTGGAGAATGATTTCACACAGGGATGCCTGTTCAGGCAATAATGGATACCTGGGTCTGCACCAGATGTAGTTCCCATGCCGATAGCTGGCATAGAGGCATATTCATCCTAAAAAATTGTGAATTTAGAAACTTTAGTTTTAAATTCTCATTCTAACATTTTACAATTTTTTTTTTTTTTTTTTTTTTTAAATGTGAGGCTTTCTCCTGCATGTCCATTACAATGCACAGTGCTGATCTGCTGTCACCCTGATGTCTGCTACCTCCAGCTTCCCCACAAGTGGCGGCTCTGGTCAAGCACTTTCCATCCCTTGCACCCACTGGCATCCTCACCAGCCCCTTCCCCCATGCCCACAGCAGCTCCAGTCACAGCACCTTCACAGTGAGTGCTGCAGCTGCAGTCCCCCCTGCTGGCACTGAATACTGCCAATGTGTGGCTCTCGAGGTGAGTGCTGCTGGTATCAGGGGGAGGAGCGCGCCGCATCAGGGCTAATTGGATAGCCCCCGGTGATACAATTAGCCATGGCCACTGTCAGAACATTTTCTCCTTGGGCAGCATGGACAGTGTATTCGTTACCATTACTGCCTTACAGTAATTAGGTCATGGGCTCAATTCCCACTATGGCTCTAATTGTGCGGAGTTTGTATAATGGGGGTCATTCCGAGTTGATCGCTAGCTGCCGTTGTTCGCAGCGTAGCGATCAGGCTAAAAATCGGCATTTCTGCGCATGCGTACGGGCCGCAGTACTCACGCGCAAAGTACTTTCACACAAAACTATGCTGTTTTACACAAGGTCGAGCGACGCTTTTCAGTCGCTCTGCTGATCGTTGAGTGATTGACAGGAAGTGGGTGTTTCTGGGTGGTAACTGAGCGTTTTCCAGGAGTGTGCTAAAAAACGCAGGCGTGTCAGGTAAAAACGCAGGCGTGCCTGGGGGAACGGTGGAGTGGCTGGCCGAACACAGGGCGTGTATGTGATGTCAAAGCAGGAACTAAACTGTCTGCAGTGATCGCAAGGAAGGAGTAGGTTTGGAGCTACTCAGAAACGGCATGGAAATGTTTTCAAGCAGTTCTGCTAACCTTTTGTTCGCACTTCTGCTAAGATACACTCCCAGAGGGAGGCGGCTTAGCATTTGCACTGCTGCTAAAAGCAGCTAGCGAGCGATCAACTCGGAATGAGGGCCATTGTCCCCATGCTTGTGTTGGTGTCCTTCAGGTACTCCAGTTTTCTTGCCACAATCTAAAAATATACTGGTAGGTTAATTGGCCCCAAAGAAAATTAACCCTAGCATGAATGTGTGTGTGTGTGTGTGTACATGCAGAGGTGTAGCTAGGTGCCATGATGCCCCGGAGCAAGGGTATGTTTTGGGCACCCCCCTCCCCTTTATTGGGGGCCTGGCCAACATGTGGTGGCATGTTACATTTGAAAAGAAAAAATATTTAAAAATCCTAAATTGGTAACAGGGCCAGTTCTAGACCTTGTGGAGCTCAGTAATGCGAAAGTTTCCTTTGGGTGCCTCCATGTTTAAAATATGGACAGTGCGTGCCAAAGGCGTGCAATGAAAATATAGGGGCACGGCTTCATGGGAAGGGGTGTGGTCCCATAGTAGTATTAATTCACATTACACCGCACAGTAGTACCCCTTATATATGTTACACCACAGTAGAGCCGCTTATACACGTTACACCACAGTAGAGCCACTTATATAAGTTATGCCACACAATAGAGCTGCTTATACAAGTTACGCCACGCAGTAGAGCCGCTTATACACATTATGCCACACAGTAGAGCTGCTTATACACGTTACACCATAGTGGAGACGCTATGGAAGTAGCTGTATTTAACTATTTACTTGTTTAATTCAAATTAATTAATAATAATAATTATTATATTTACAGTATATAGCGCTCTTTCTCCAAAAGGGGTGGCACTCGATATCCCGGCTGTCGGGATCCCAGCACTCAGCATACCGGCACCGGGATCCCGTTCACTGGGATACCGACAACTATTTTCCCTCTCGGGTTGTCCATGACACCCCTGGAGGGAGAATAAATAGCGTGGCAAGTGCAGCGAGCCCGTACGTGGCTCTTTTGTGCTTGCCCTGATGCCGACATTCCGGCGGTCAAGATCCTGACGCTGGTATGCTGGGCGCCGGGATCCCGACAGCTGGGAAAGTGTAGTAGACCTCTCCAATAGTACTTAAGGCACTTAATTAAAAACAGTATATATGCCCCGACTGACCTGACCTCACAACCCCTTGTGAAAATCCCTTAATGAACCAACAATCCCTTAATGAAAATAATACCCCAAATGTGACCTCCCACAGACTTGATAATCCCCCAATGCCTCTGTGAAAATAATACCTATGCCTCAATGAAAATAATGTCCCAGAACTGCCTGAGGGGCAGAGAGAGCTGCTGCAGCTGCCTGAGAGGCAGAGCGAGGAGCTACAACAGCAGCCGGGGCGCCCTCTAACTTTTCTGGTGCCTGGAGCTTGTGATCCACCGGAGCCACCCTCGCTACACCTCTGTGTACATGTGGTAGGGAATACATATGGTAAGCTCCACTGGGGCAGGGACTGATGTGAGTAGCCACATATTCTTTGTAAAGTGCTGCGGAATATGTCTGCGCTATATAAATAACTGATAATAAATAAATAATAATATGTCCTTCTGCCACCAGCTTTTCTGCTAAATATGTTGCAGATTGTGAAAGCAGACAAGGTATCCCAGTTAATTCTGGTTTATCCTTTCTGGCCATACAGGGTATAGTTCCCCCTAATTAGCTTGTTGTGCAAAGGACCCCAAATTCCTCGGGGACTTTCCAAAGACTACTTTCCTTGGCAAGCTGCCATTGTATGTATGGATAAGTACGTTAATAGGCTTGGTACATAAAGCTGGGTACGTAAATAATGCTAAATAAAATGTAACACGGGTACTGAAATAAGGACACGCAGGTAGGTTTTCCGGTTACAGCCACTGTGTCTTTCCTGGCATCAGACACTGTAGCACAGCATACTCAGGCTTGGGCCTGGTCACACAGGTACATAGAGAAAATAAACAGACAAACATAAAAGGTCATAACACTTCCCGTGCTCAAAAGTCATTCTGATGCAGTGGCTTACAGCTACACATGCCATGCTTTCCTGGCATGGCCATTGTCTACAGTCCCTGGCGCTATACACTCAGCACTGCCCACTGGCCTACTAACAGGCATTCCTGCTGTCTCTCAGTGAGCTGGAAAACCTGGACCTCTGTTTCTCCAGCTACAGCTGTACAATTTAGAAAGCCTGGAATTATAAACTTCCACTACAGGTGCAGAAGGTGCAGGCCTTGTTTTCTTCTCCCTTGGAGGGAGCTGATTCTACCAGAATGTGGGCAAGCCTTCTCACCACACAAGTAAATAGGCTAGGTAAATAAAGCTAGATACACACCAGAATGATGTTTGTTCCACTGACAGTATGACGCAATGTGATGATTTATTGTGCTGATGTAGATACTGCATGATCTGTTGTATGATGGTGTGAGGTATCGTTACAGCATGAATTGCTTTGTCCCATCTGAAATGATGCACGTCAGGTGGGAAGATGCGATAAATGCTGTGCACATGCAGTAGTCCTTATCATTGCCTCACTGACTCATATTCTGCCATGATTAGAGAATTTAGTGAAAGGCATAGTTGCGCTAATGCAGCTAGATGAGCTTTTCTCCTTCCTGGCTGCCAAATATGTTGTTGCTGTTCTAGAAATTGGAACCTATTGTAACCTTGGACACAAGTTCAGCGTATTCTTTTATTAAGGAAATTCATAGTATTACTGGCTTTAGCCTTTGTGGGCAGGGGTGCTGAACTAACTGTAATGTATATTACTGATCCAAAACACCCTACTTTGAAAATTGTATAGTTCAGTTTGATATGATCTGAGACTGGACAAATCCAATCCGTTGTTTGGTAACTCACCTCAGCTCATACTTCAAACTTACTGCTTTACTAAGAGGTGAAGCTTTGCAGTTATTTCTAACTTGCTGTAAAGCCATTTGACCTACCAAACCTTCTATAATTAGAGAATGAATAATTACAGCTATGAAAATCAATGGCTTTCACAGTTCCCAATTTAAGGGGCACTCCTTCTGGGATGCTGACACCTCTAGTGCAGCAACTTGGAAAGATTGCATTTACAGTGATGTACCATCCCTCACTATCCAAGTCTAGGCTTAGGTTTGCCATAAATAGGCTTCTGATAAATCTACCTGAGGGCGGACTTAAGAGGTTACATGACCGTTAGCTCAAAGAGCAGATGCTTGGCCCGTCCTCCTCTGTAAGATCAAGCTAAGTGATTTTTTTTTTACTTTACCTTGTTCTAGGGATAATCTGCTAATGCTAGGTGACAATTCTATTCCCTAGAACAAACAACTACTATCACTGTAACCATTGGATTTTTAACCACTTAACTGACAATTTGTTCCCCACAAAACCACCCAGAAATTTATGTTTTTCATTACTTAATACAGTTTAAAAAGTATTTTTTAGCCTGTCTTAGCTGCCTAGGACTTGTCTCCTGGGTGCTCCTGTCCTGTATGTTTTAATTTTTGGTCCTCCTCCACCCCTTCTTACCTGACCCGCTCCAGGGTGGACCCCCAGTGGCACCTAACACAGCCTCCTCACAGCTCCTGCTGCTGAGTACCAAGACCTGGGCCTACCATCTAAACCAAGCTGTGGCCTCAATTTGTACCCTGTGGCTAGCGTACAGTACCTCCACGTTGGAGCCTGCTTGCGGACCTCCCAGTCCACCTCACCAGCTCCCTTTGAGGACTTTGCTGCTCATCCGCAGCCTCTGGGAACCTCTGCCTGACCACCTGTTTCCTTGCTGAGATCCGCCGTCTCTTGCTGCCTCCAATGCTCTCGGCGGCTCCTTGGTCTGCCTGTAGTGCACTGCTGCCCCAGCCAAGCATTTAGCTCTGGTGTTGCTCATATCACTCACAGCTCCCGGAGAACTCACAGAAACTGTGGAAATTTTCTCTGCCTACGACTGCCCATGGAGCAGGCTTTGTGCTGGAACAGCAGGCTTCCATCACTCCACTCCTTCCAGAGCAGCCATCTTCCCTGCATGCTGTGCTTACCCTGAACATACACCTTCTGGTCTCCACAGATGCTATGCCATTTCCGACACTTGCAACACAAGTGACATCAACCACGCAGTCAGTCCCACTGTTTCAATTAGGTACTTTTTTGTTTGTTTATTTATTTATTTATTTATTTATTTATTTTTCTCAATACCACTCTGCCCCAGCACCGGTGGGTGTCTCACAATACTTTGCAGGCTCCTGAATTATTGCTGTAAATTACCAGAATAGCCTCTCTCCTCACATACCAAGTTCCTCTGGAGTCTTCTCTGCCTGCCTGTGCACTCACCCACATTCTGTGCTTGCTTCTCTGAGGGGATCTATAACTGTGACAACTGGCCTCGCCCGGACACTGGCCTCCATCTACCACAGTGTTTGCACCCATCACTACTGCTGCAGCCATCCTTTTGCTTTTTTGGACCTTTTTTCCATCTGCCTTTGACTGTGCCCACATTTCTGGGCTCCCATCGCTGACCTGGTGGGCTCTCTGAGACTTTCATCACCCTGTTGATCCGTTCCAAGCTCCTCCTTCCATGCTGCCTTGAGACTTCCACTCTTACTAATACCATATATCTAGAGATTTCCGTTTCCATGGACCTAGCAGCACAGGTGGCTTTCCTTTAGACCTAACTTCTTGCCCCTCTTAACCCTGAGATACACCTGTGGAACATCCTCCTGTGTTCTCCCTGTCCTTTCCACGTTAATTTCCTCACAATGCTGAAACGGGGTAGGAAATCCTCTGGGGGTGATCTCATCCATTACCTCTCTCGGCAGAAAATTCCCTCCAAAACCAAACACAATAATCCCTATTCTTCTCATGAATGCTTGGACTCCGACTCTGAGGACGACCTCGCACCTCTTACACGTAGAGACTTTCTCTCTCCTCAAGTTAAAGATGTCAAGTCCTCTGTTAAAGCACTACATTCCTTGAAATCTGAAATTGCAGAAATTGGAGGTCGAACAGATCAACTGGAGCACTCTGTGGATGACATGATGTCGTTTCAACAATTCAACGAAACCGACTTCCGCCACATGCGTCAAGATATCGTTCCACTCCAAGACACCTAGAAAGATCAGGATAACAGAGCAGGGAGGAATAATTTGAGGATTCGTGGAATCCCTGACGATGTTCAGCTTACTCATCCAGAACTTTACCTCAAAAAAACTCTTCACCCAGTTCTCCCCCGGGGTTACAAGATCAATCTTAACCCAGAGACATCATCCTCAGGATGCATTACTCTACTGCGAAGGAAGCTGTCATGAAGGAAGTCCGTTAACTCCATATGATCACCTTTACTAATTCCTCCCTACAAATTTTTCAGGCTCTCTCCCCATGCACACTGGCTAAACCTAGGGATTCAAACCTGCCATCTCTATGCTTCGTCAAAAAGATGTTAAATATCGCTGGGGCTTTCACTTTTGTCTAATGGTTAGCATCAAGGGAAAATGCTCTCGGCCATATCACTTCTTGAAGCTCAATCCTCCTCTCTAAATTAGGTCTCACTACAGATGAAGATGGGACTGCTGCCTCATCTCCTGTACCACAGAGTCCCCTGAAAGCAGCCCCCCACCAGCTTCTAAGATCTGAATCGGTCACCGTTACTACTTCCTCCTCACCTGCTTCACCCTCCAGTACTTGAGTTTCTTCACCAGGATTATTATGTGATTTTCTCTATTTGCAGTTGACCTTTCCCTCTACTACGGGGTCCCCTTTAGTTCTTTACATCAGTATTGTGTATACCATGTACGGAATGTTGTTTATTGATTTGGATTGCTCGCTGTGCCACATACTTTAACTGCTCTGGATGTTCTGGCTGTACTGGCTACCGTTGGGCCTTACTGTACTGACTTACCTTTACATTCACCTTGCTTGTGCTGTATTTGAGCAATCCGCACATTTCTCTCTCTCTCTGTCTCTCTTTCTTTCTCTCTCTCTCTCTCTCTCTCTCTATATATATATATATATATATATATATATATTCTTTCCGGCAACCACTGGCAAGATTCGTCATCCATGTGTCTCTGTGTCTTGTCCTTGTCACAAGTGAGGGCTGGAGCTGACGAGAGGAAGCCTCAGTTGTAGGGGCTGAGGTAAACTTAAACTTCGGATAAGCCATGCCAAAAAGCTGCATAAAGAGCGTCATCGTTCCAAGAAAGTTCTGAAGCCAAAATTTGGAACTGTATCAAATATTGCCCAACAGTTCCTGTTTTCTGACGTAAGCGGAGGATTTCAGAAGAAGCAGAGGTTACACGGCCTGGCTCGTCGAAGATGCGCCTAAACGTTGCCACGAAGTTTGTATACGAGGATAACAGAGCATCCGATCTCTCCCATAGGGGTGATGCCCAATCAAGGGCGGAGCCACTGAGGAGGCAGATGATATAGGCAATTTTAGTGCGTTTAGTTGGAAAACTGCCAGGTTGCAACTCAAAATGGATCTCACACTGATTAAGAAATCCTCTACAGGCCTTTGGGGACACATCAAATTTAGTAGGTGTCGTCAAATGAAGTCGTGGAGCAGAAATGGGTATGGTGGGTGGGGTTACCACCGTAGGTACTGCAGTTGCCACACTAGATGCCCCTGAACCACGGAGAGTTGTTTGAATTGCATCCAGCAGTGAAGAAAGATCCTGAAGACAGTGGATGACATGGCCTTGTGCAGCCTCCTGATGCTCAATTTGGGCTGCCAGTTCTTGCATCGGCCTGGCCGCTTGGTCTTGGTCTCCGGCCGGAATCATTAGGTCAGTGCTTACTGTCACAACTGAGGGCTGGAGCTGACGAGAGGAAGTGGCAGTTGTAGGGGCTAAGGTAAACTTAAACTTAGAGGGTTAAATCAGACCCCTAGACATGCAGATGAGCTGCAGTATAAATGCCCGAAGATGTGACCACGACAAATGAGATAAAAGTCTATGGATTTTATTGAGCACAGTTCTTTAAACACAGCAGTAGTACTTTGCACGAATATAATGAATGCAGAAATAACCACAGTTCCTTAGAGCTTGCAGAATGGTGGATGCCACAGGGCACTTGTAATATCAGGTACAGTTCTTATAGACCAGGAGTTGGTATGTCCTTAACCAGAGAACCCGTCTGCAGGATACAGAAGTAGAGATAATGAACTAGCCAGTAGGTGTTCCTTAGAAGCTGGCAATACTGCGTAATGTGGTAAACTGCTGGGCGTACCGGACGGGACCGGTCAGATGACAAGATAACAAGTACTGTGCTGGTATGATGCTAGAGTGCGATGAAACAATAGATGAACAGCGGCAGAACACTGGTAATGTGAAGAGACAGAAAACCACTGTAAGCTTGGCGCTGGAAGCTGGTGTAACAATAGCCTGGAGTGACAAAGGCAGAGCATTGGGGAGTCAGGCGGCACCGCAAGGTGGAAGGCTGGTGCGGGTCTCTAGTGGAGGTTGAAAGCAGGAGCTGGAAACCTGTAACAGCAATGTCCACAGCAAGGAGAGACCTGGTAACACAAGGTTTGACAACCAAAGCACTGACAGATTCCAGGCCCAGACACAGGATATTTATACCTGCAGGGAGGCAGGCATTGGCTGAGCAATCATGCAGATTTCAGTGGAGCAGCGGATTGGAGTAAAGTGAATCATGTGACTGAAACCAACATGGCTGCGCCCATGCAGCGCTTGGAGGTAAAAGTTAGTTTGAGAAAACCATATGGAAAGTTCACTAGTAATGGCGGTGGATGCCGCAGAGAGCAAAAGCCGCCACACAGACAACTTGTACACTGGAACTCCCAAGCGACATCAGAAGCCGCGGCAAACAGTAGACACTTTCCTGAAGACTCTGTGAATTGCAAACATAGGAGCGGCGGTGGAGGCCGCGGCGGGCCAGTGACGCCAATCTGTAAAGAACATGAGGCCGCTGTGACAGCGCTGCGGGATGACAGAAGGGAAATACAGATTATGGATCTCAGCTACACCGCTGAGATCCGGCCCTGGAACGCTGAGCCAGCCTCAGGAGACATTTGGATGGTAAGTAATGGCGTCCAGTTACCCGGATCGTGACAGTCCTTTAATATGAAGGGTTCAATAGCCCCCAGAAACGTGGAAAGCTCTTTGTCACTCTCAAACTACACCACAGAGACTTAGTCTTCATGCAGGAAACCAATTTTTTACATAAATCCCACCCAAAGTTACTTCAAGATTATATCCAGACACCATGCTTGTGATCATGATGATAAAAAATGTGGGATTGCAATCCTATTTGCTCGCCATCTCACTTTTGAAATTTCCAACTCATTTGCAGACAAAGAAGGGAGTTTTCTCATTTTAATGGGCAAACTTAATTATAATTTATGTACTCTGGTAAATGGTTACTCCCCTAACCAATCTCATAATGTGTTTTTCTCTAAACTGGATCCTATTATCTCTTGTCTCTGTCAGAGTGAGCTGATTGTTGTTGGACATTTCAACACAGTTCTCTACAATACCCTAGATTATTCTGCTCTGGTTGCCGTATCTCCTTCCTCTCTGGATTCTCTACACTCTAGATCTCTCCTTAGCCTCATGAAATCCCAACTCCTCTGTGACTCTTGGAGGGTTAAAGAGGCATCCGCTCGTGAGTATATGTTTTATTCCAGCCCACATGACTGGTTGTCCCGCATTGATATGATTCTGCTTAGGCATGATCTTGCTCTCAAACTTCAATAAACCCAAGTCGATCCTCTAATCTGGTCTGACCATGCTCCCATCTCTCTTGAAATTTCTGGCCTAGTTCCCCACCCTCGCCCCATGACTTAGCATCTTAATGACTCTCTCCATAACTAAGTCGTGCTCTCAAACCTTAAGATTCACATCAAAGACTAATTTGATATGAATGACCACCCAGACATCTTGAGATGTACATTATGGATAGCACACAAAGCAGTCTTACGAGGACACTTACTCAGTATGTCCTCTAGGAAAAGGAAAGAATAACTTACACAACTCAACAAACTCTCACTTAGATTCACACCTTAGAATATGGCCACAAGGCGACTCCTACTCCTGCTAATTTGGCTGCCCTCCAGGACATCAAGGCTGCAGGTGGTAGTGGTTTCCCGGACATTATACTTTTTTTACCTGGCCTCCCACTTCTCACAAATTGTTTCCTACTATGCACCTCCAGGCTCCACTTCTTGGCTTGGCTTAGAATCCGCCCATCTGAACCTTGCTGACCTGTCTCCCTTATGGGACTTGCCCCCCACAAAACAACTTCTTTCCCCTAAATTGCTTCATACTCTCAAATTCAACATTTCTCTTTGGGATCGACACTCACCTAAATGAGACCTTACCTCCCCAATATCCTCTCTGACCTCCATCTGGTTTAACTCCGCATTTCCCCCAGGCTCCTCTGCCATGAGAGCATATGCTTGGTTAAAGATTGGCCTTAAATGTCCTCCAGATTTTTGCAGACAAGGTCAGTGATTGTCTTTAGCGGAACTCCAACAAGAATACAGACCCCAGACACTCAGCCCTTTGAATTTTTCCAAATATCTCATTTCCTGTGCTCATTGCCCTCGGTTTCTGTACTCAGAAACCTTGCACCCTTTGAATATCTCTGCAAACATTGCCCCTTAATCAAAGTCTTAATCTTCCAACTTTTCTCTATGTTCATTGATGTGACACTCCCCTCTCCGAGATTTCATGAGGCTGAAGGGGAAACAGATCTTGGACCCCCACTGGATGATGAGACATGGGATGAGGTGACACAAGGGATTGCTAAATGCTCCATATCTACTGAAATTAAAGAAATCTCATATAATATCTATTTCCATTGGTACTATACCCCTGTGAGACTTCATAAAATGCTCTCCTCCTCATCCCCCGACTGTTAGAGGAGCTGCAGCCATAGAGGTACTATACTACATATCTGGTGGATATGCCCTAATATTGTACCCTTCTGTGATTTGGTTCATGCTCTCTTGGGCTCTCTCTTGAACTCTCCAGTAACAAAAGACCCCTGAATCTTTTTCTTATGCTACCCTCCCCCAGATTTTGATAAATTCTTTTGACGAAATTGCTCATGCATGTTCTGTCGGCAGCAAAATCACTAATTGCCCTCAACTGTAAAATAATTTCTCCCCAAACCAAACCAGTGCTTAAACACCAGATATGGCTGTCATGGAGGAGATTACCTATTATCTTCATGACAGGGACCATGTCTTCTCCCAGGTTTGGGCTCCATGGCTCTCTGCCGAACGTAGAATCCCACCCTCCTGAGCACTGCACTACGACGGAGACAGATGGGTAATACTTACTGTTTCTCACACCTTGCGCTTCCTCTGCCAGAGCCTTAACTAGACTTTTTGTTGCCCTGTGCCAGAGAAAGAATTGGCGCCACTCCTCTCCATTATTTCCAGTAGGGACATAAGGTGCATGCCTCGTGGGGAAGAGTCATGACAAGTTTGATCCCAGAGAAAGCCCATGCTATGATGCCCCTTCCCACGTTTTTATATATAAATATGATAGATAGATAGATAGATAGATAGATAGATAGATAGATAGATAGATAGATAGTGCAATCCAAACCCGGCACTCCAACAGAGCAGCCCTCCTGGGGTATGGTAGCCCCACTTACATGTATGGAAGAACAAAGCGGCACTCCAAGACTTGTAATAAGTGTAAGGTTTAGTGAACCTCAATCACATCAATGTTGTATATACACTGTGTGTGTGTATATCTATCTATCTATCTATCTATCTATCTATCTATCTATCTGGTTGATTCTATAAATATTGGAGTGCAGCCTGTTTTTCTTACTTGTAAGAATCAAGCAGCCATCTATCCGCATGGGAAGGCACCTGAGACATCATACAGTTATCCGGAGTGCCAAGCCACTGCTGAAGTATATATATATATATATATATATATATATATATATATATATATTACACACACATTTATAGACCTCTGCAAGAAAATGGATTTGGAAACAAATCCTCTTTATACCAAATTCATGCAGTTAACATGAGAGCTCGTTGTTGTTCAGTTACAATAGCCTTTATTAAATAACACATTTCAGTATACTGCCATACCCAGGATTCAAACCAAATAACCTGTTAAATTCTAATCAAACACCCTTACTCACTGAGCTTTTTGATTCTGTATAAAAACTAAAAACACTATATGAAGTTACTGGTACTTTGTAAAATAAAATAATCAGCATTGCAATTGAGCAGACCTATGTCGTGTGCATCCACCCATCCAATCTCTTGCAGCCACACACTACATAGATCTGCTCAGCTGCAATGCTGAGCATTTTTTCACAAAGTACAAGGTAAGCTTCAAATAGTAAGAATTCTCTAGCTTAGAATTATTTATCTTTCTATGCAAGGGCACATAGCTCAATGAATAGATTGTCTGACTGCAATGCCACAGGCAATGAGTTCAAATCCTGGGTATGTAAGCATCTTGAAATTGAATAAAGGACAGTGTGACTGAATAAAAAAGAAATCTCAAGTTGAGTTCATGAATGTTGTATAGGTATTAGTGACAGTAGGGGTCATGGTAGGAGACCGAGGCTGTCTGAAGATGCTGGGCTTCAAAAAGGGGGGAAGCTGCAAGTAAAAGTAATCAAAACAGATAATTGACAAGTGCAGCCAACATTGCCCCCTACCCTGCAGCACTGTGTGCGGTGCCCCCTCTGCACACACCTACTTACCACCCTGATCTCTACCATCACTTCTAATCTCTCCACAGATTAGTCTACAAGTTCCAATGTCACCTTGTGCTGCATCCCCTTCCCTTATCCCCCCCGGTATCCGGACTCCAGGTCGACAACAAAAAGGTCGACACACCTTAGGTCGACACCAATTGGTCGACACACCTTCGGTTGACATGGACAAAAGGTCGACAGGAACAAGGTCGACATGGAAAAAGGTCGACATGAGTATTTTATGTTTTTTTTCCTTTTTTCGAACCTTTTCATACTTTCATACTTAACGATCCACGTGGACTACGATTGGAACGGTAATCTGTGCCGAGCGAAGCGGAGCGGAGCGAAGGCACCATGCCCGAAGCATGGCGAGCGAAGCGAGAAAACGACACTCTACGAAGAAAACGACACCAAAAAAACATAACTCATAAAAAACATAAAAAACTCATGTCGACCTTTTTCCACGTCGACCTTGTTCCTGTCGACCTTTTGTCCATGTCGACCTTATGTCCATGTCGACCTAAGGTGTGTCGGCCAATTGGCGTCGACCTAAGGTGTGTCGACCTTTTTGTTGTCGACCCTGAGTCCCAGACCCCCCCCCCCCCCGTCCTACTACCCATTTTCTTACCCCCCCTGAAAATTTCTGCATTTTGCCGTTCTGTTACGTAATTATTCGCACTAAAACTCTGGTCAACTATTTGCATTTGATAATATCTCTCTGTGTTTCTGTTACGTCTCATTTCTCCATTGGACCAACTCAAGCTGTGATCAATGATGACTGTTCTACTTACCTCTTTATATATGTACTACACTGTCTCTCATTTATGTTTCCTGTATTTATGACTGACCATTCAAAATAAAGAATTATAATAAAAAAAGTGTTTTTTTTAAAGTTTTTTTTATTGAAGAATGAATAAAGATGCATCATACATCGAACAAAAATATAGATAGTGAATAAACATTACTCGTACAACAGTGTGACATCCTTCGTTGGTTATTAATAGATGGCAAAGAAAGTAAAGTGATCGTGTGACAATTTTAAATATATAGGGAACACAAGTTCAATTTAAATCCAATAGGGTGTGCGACCTTCACTCCTCACATCCAGCTAAAGTCAGAGAAAACAGATTATTCAAGAGCAACGGGAGGATCCCCTTCTAATATTCGTAGAACATACCACAAAGTCAAGCGTAGGCTATTATGGATTCCCCTGCATACTGAGATTGATTGTGTTGCAATGTAACTTTCCCAGACATCAAAGAATGGGCCAGCTCGTTTCTCTTTTTCAAACATAGTTTCCACCCAATCAATTATAAAGATATTACGCATTTTTTCTTTATATAAGGGAAAAGAAGGGGAACCAGGTTGTATCCACTTGTGTAATATTGGCCCTCATTCCGAGTTGATCGCTCGCTAGCTGCTTTTAGCAGCAGTGCAAACGCTAAGCCGCCGCCCTCTGGGAGTGTATCTTAGCTTAGCAGAAGTGCGAACGAAAGGATCGCAGCATTGCTACAATAAAAGATTGTGCAGTTTCAGAGTAGCTTGAGACTCACTCCTAGCTAGCGATCACTGCAGACTATTTAGTGCCTGTTTTTACGTCACAAAAATGCCCTGCGTTCGGCCAGCCACTCCCCCGTTTCCCCAGCCACTCCTGCATTTTTATCTGGCATGCCTGCGTTTTTACACACACTCCCCGAAAACGCTCAGTTACCACCCAGATACACCCACTTCCTGTCAATCACTCTACGAACAGCAGTGCGACTGAAAGGCGTCGCTAGACCTTGTGTGAAACTGCATCGGCTTTTGTGAAAGTACGTCGCACGTGCACAGTTAGCACCATACGCATGCGCAGAAGTGCCGATTTTTTGCCTGATCGCTGCGCTGCGAACAACGGCAGCTAGCGATCAACTCGGAATGACCCCCATAGTGAGAAAACGTAAAAGGACCTGAGTCGAGAGAGTCGGAAAGTGGACCAACCACTGACTCATCCCAGATTGTCTGGCGGTATGATCGATAGGGTTATTAAGTAATGCATAGTAAGAAGAAATCGCTTTTTTGCAAAAAGGCCCCCAATTAATAAAATTATCCAAGGGATTATCCCAATACGGAACTCTAAATTCCCTTATCACAGTAGAAATAAAGTGTTGTGCTTGTAAAAATGCTACTGGCTAAATTTGGAGTATTTCAAATCTAGCCACCACTTCTAAAAATGTGAGAGGTCTTTTATCTTGTAGATGGACCAAATGCCCAATTGAATGTATTCCTCCTAATTGCCAAAGAGTAAAGGGGTGGGTCGCCATGATGCCTTGAAAGAGTGGGTTTTTGCAAAAGGGAAAAAAAAGTATTTTTAATAAAATATTAAAATACAGGGACAGAGAGAAGGTGATAGGGAGATGTTGACTGGAAGAGGCAGTGGGTGACAGGGAGAAGCAGAGGGCGACAGAAGAGAGAGGGTAATAGAAAGATAGTGATGCAGGGGAGAGGCTGAGGGTGAGGCAATGATTGACAGAAATAGTGGGATATGGAGAGACAGTCAAAACATTTACTTATGGGAGAAAACCAGGTTATCCTCTTCTAACCAAATCTTCTATATCCTCATAAACTTACATGAAGACAGGAGGTGCCACACTGGACTTGCCTGACAACTTCAGTACACCAGGTAGGCTGCTTGGTATACTGAAGTATGTACCAATTACACCAGTTCTAAAGTGTCCTTCTATATACCTACATGCTAGCACAACAAATACAGCTCTGTCCTCACATAGCCATCTGTGCCATCACACAGCACGATGTGTGTGCACATACTTTCCACTGAAACACCAGCTGGAACTCTGCCTTCTACACAGCTCTGCACAGTCCTCAGATGCTTCTACCCAGTGGCTGAACCAGAGTGGTGTGCCCAGGTGCAACAATATGCATTGGGCACCCCACCCATATTCCAAATAGAAACAGTATATGCCAAAGGGGCATGATCTCAGTGAGAAGGGGTGTGGCCACACAATAGTACCCTAAATTCTAATTATGACACACCTTAAACACCTTACGCTACACAGTAGTGCTCCTTATACACTTTCCTCCACACAGTAGAGCTCATTACACACCTTATGCTACACAGTAGTGCTCCTTATACATGCTACACCACACAGTATTGCACCTTAAACACCTTATGCCAGACAGTAATGCTTCTTAAACACCTTATGCCTCACAGTATTGCACCTTAAACACCTTATGCCAGACAGTAATGCTTTTTAAACACCTTATGCCACACAGTAGGGCTCCTTAAACACCTTATGCCACACAGTAGTGCTCCTTAAACACTTTATGCCACACAGACTTCAGATGAATTGAAAAAGGTTGGAAGGCAACACAGTGTAAATGGTAGTACTGTCTGAGTGGGATTTAGTTGGCATCCCGACAGTTACAATACCATCGGTCAGAATACCAGCACCGGAATCTTGATGCCTGTCAGACTCCCAACGCTGGAAAGCCAACAGTCAGAATGCTGAATTTAAGTATAAGGGAGGGTTTAGGTTTAGGCACTAGGAGGAAAGTTAGGGTTAGGCTGCAGGAAGGGATGGTTAGGGTTAGGCTGCGGGATGGGAGGGTAGAGATAGGCTGCGGGATGGGAGGGTAGGGTTAGGCTGCGGGATGGGAGGCTTAGGGCTAGACTGCAGGAAGGGAGGGTTATGGGGAGGGTAAGGGGTAGAGTTAGGTTACTTACCAAAAACTGTTGGGATTCTGACTGCAAGGATATTGCTGATGGTATTCTGACTGTTGGGATCCCATATCCAACCCATCTGAGTAGCAGGCAGGTAGGCGCACTAACTCGTTGAGTGACTAACTTGGCACGGTTACTGTTTTTTTAGTTTGTATGTTTTGGGTGTATGAATGTGTGTGTTTGTATACTGTATGAGTGTGTGTGTGTAAATAAACAGCAGCTTAGTATGTGTGGAGAACTGACTGGCCCAGTGTTTTTCTGTGCTTCAACAGTGCTGGAGAATGGGCAGTGAACAGAGGCCCCCGATTCATACATTGCATCTACGTGATGACCTCAATTTTATCTGCGGTCATTTTTATTATACAGATGAAGTTATTGTTTGGAGCTGATGGACCTGGGATCCAGATGATGGGTCAACAGTAAATAAGTCGACAATCAATAGGTTGACCCCATATGGTCAACATGCATTGGATCGATAGGTACAAAAGGTCAACATAGTCAAAAGGTCGACATGTAAAAAGTCAACTGTGCTTAAGGTCGACAGGTACAAAAGATTGACAGGTTAAAATGGTCGACATGACAATGTTCAACACACATATGATCAACAGAAGTTTGGGGATTTTTTCAGTTATTTTAAACTTTTTCATAATTTACCATCCACATGGACTGCAATTGAGAATAGTAACCTGTGCTGAGAGCAGTGGAGTAAGGCACCTTGCCCAAAGCATGGCGGGCGAATCGGTACACCAACTGGGGTCACATGTGGTTTAAGATAGCTAATGAGACACCCCATAAAAACGTATTTTGAGCTTCTGATCCTGACAAACTTTTGTACCTGTCGACATTTTGTATTCTTTACCTTTGATATGTTGACATATTGGCCCTGTCGACTTGTTGCATGTCGACCATATGGGGTTAATCTATTGACTGTTGACCTAATACTGGTCAACCCAATGATCCACACATGATGGCCCTAAAGAGATTGGGTTTGGTTACAATTGGTGAGGTGCATGTAAGTCAATCAGTTCTGACTTCCAATGTGCAAGTTTTTATTGACCATTGCAAACCTGCTCTGTATAGGGAGGTGCGAATCCAGGTTGACATGCAGATTAAAAATCTCATCCTGGAGACCAGTGTATGTCCCCCTTTCTCTTTGTTACTACTTGTCCATATTTTTCCCTTTTAGGTTGATATAAGCTGTCTGTTCCACTTCTGTTCCACTGCATAAGCCTTCCAGCATTTACTGTAGTGATGTCATACATACAGTATGTACATCATAGCGTTCATTGCTGTTAAGGGTATATGGCACGAGAATATCGGGTGCTATGGGTGTTCTACTGTTGAATTTCTAAACATTGGAATTTTCTTTCTGCAACCTGTAAAAATTGTGGCAGAAGTGAAACTTCAAATTGCAAAGTCAGGCATTCTTTTTTTTCTCTGACAAGCATTTCATGTAGATCACATGGCATATAGTCGTGCTTTGCATCTGTAAAATCCTAAATGTGTGCTTGGCACTTACCTAATATGAGGAACATACATTCTAAAGAACAGGATCTCTTGGTTGCTGGTGTAAGATAATCGTGGTTAATGTCTAAGCCATGAACATACTGTATACAGTATGTACAGATTTATTAGTAAAAAGTCACTTTACAGATGTGTCCTCATGCATATTGCCATAATATGCCACGCAGCGGGAGATTCCTGGCATGAGTGAACTAAAGGGTACTGTGCAACTACGTTAGCGTCGGGCGTAATTTTTGCCGAAAATACTACGTAGCGTTTTGTATGCAGATACAGACGCAGTCACATACAGAATATAGGCATGCCGCATATAATTTAATCATCCAAAGCTGCCTGTGCGTCATATTTGCATCAATTTAGAATAAGACATATTTTAATGGAAATTTGCACATAAAGACGCTCTGTGCTACAAAGTCACTCCACGGCATGGTGTGTTTAGAAGGAGTGCTCAATGTGGAAGAAGCTTCCAATGTAAGTGGACACACCTGTATTATTTATGCATAAGACAAACATAAGATTTTTACCCACATTGTCAGTTCTGGTTCATGTTAGAGAGTTCATGTGCTGTCTCCCAATGCTGCCCCATAGTGCTGGAGGTGCGTCACTGCGTGACCTCTGACCCAAGTGTGCTATTGTGTATGCACACGTTACCGTGTGTCTTAAGTTCCATCCTCCATAGAGGAAGGATGTGCCCCTGACAGTATCCATACACAGAGATGGCCATTATATGCATGAGATACCCTACATATCCACTGTGTCACCACTGCTATTTGTACTGTCTTCTCTTATCATCATCTGTATATATATATATATATATATATATATATAATGTATATATATATATATATGTATATATATATATATATATGTATGTGGGTGTTTCCTGTTATCTGCACATCACCTGAGTTAACCCAATACATTCCTAGATGGAACTGTTGTATCTACAGTATTATATGCCTGCATTGTATACCTGTTGCACATACCACTATTAACACTGGGTAATAAACCAAAGACTTAGCTAAGTTGTTCATTGTGTGGACTGACCTCCAGCACACACCGATGGCACCAACTGACTATCAGTACCTACAGGATCTGCCAATAGTTCAACAATAGTTCAAGGCTAATATGACTGAAGTAGCCACCGTAGGCCTTTACAGTTTTTGGGGCTTGATGAACATTCATCTTCATACTAGTGTATACGAATGTGTGTGTCACATCTGATCTCCAGTGGATGTACTGTCTCCCCATATTTAACAGGCCCAATTACATTGATGATAAGGCCTCTCTGAGAGTTAGTAATCATCCGCTTTCTTGTAGTGCTGCTTGCAAAATTATGTTTTAGTTGATATTTTTTTTTCCAAAAGATCGTTATTTCCAGAAATTACAGTAAGTTGCTTTATTCAATTGATAATGTCAATATTATCTTAGACTGCAAAGCTATACCTCTAGATACACTATTACCGTGGAGCCGCTATGGCCGCTAGACTGAATACACGTGCTACGCACTTTGTACGCTATTTGCGTATAGAGTCCCGCATGTGGTACATACTTGGCGTACACACGCCGCGCTGAGCGTACAGATTACACACAGCGCACGCACACACAATCGATAACCTTTAAATCTTGTTAGTGTTATAATGCAATGATATGATTACACTTTAAACCCTTAGCAGCAAAGTACTGCAACGATGTTATACTTTAAACCTTAAGTAGCGCTGACGGTATAAAGTACCCGCAGTGCGTACACCTTATCAATACTTATAAACCTTATACAGTTAAAATACACTCTAAGACCCTTGCAGGAAAGTGAAGGCACAACACCGATTTGTAGTTGAAACCACAGGGTTCTAAGGCCACTGTGGATTATTCCAAAAGGTAAAACAGTACAAATCATACACTACAGGCTAACAAGATAAATCTAAACAGAATAATGGCTACAGAGAATGTACATACGTGAGAATGTTCGCAAGCGCAACCCGGCCGGTCCTCCGCTAGTCAGATAGAAAGCGTTCAGAGTCTTCTGACCGGCCAGGCAACAATGGGCTTTTTATACACAACATACATACACAATACAATGGTCACTGTAATCTCATTGTTCATTGGACACAGAGATGTGTCTTTTCATTACAGAAGAGGTCATAGGTTGATTTGAAAAGGTGGGCGGTCTTTCCCCAACTGCTCTGGTGGGTGGTATCCTCTGGATTCCCGCCGCATACATAATATACAGTAAATACAGTTGATATCTATATTCTACTTCTGCACATAACTATACGCAGGAACATGCGATCTTTCTCTAACCAACACCGGAATGTTACCCTTAAAATACCCTACAGCTGGATACTAGACATCACCTTCCAACCTGTATCTGACCCTTCCTATCATGCAAAGGTGAATCCCTTAGTCCGGGAACTGTTTAAACTATTGATACTCGCTGATGTGGTGTAGGGGAACTATGGGTACAAAATGCACTATTTGGGTTAAATATGTAATGTTCTAATAACCCTCTACGCGCTCACAAACTCCGCCGTAAATACCCATATCACGCGCATGATCGCCGGAGCGATCCTACGCAAATTGCTGATATGTGCACGCACGGCGGACTGAGTGCACGAGCAGCGGGCATGTGCATGGGGTTAGTACAAGGCATATGCATTACAATATTTTTCGACTTTGACAGTCCACCCTTTGGCAGTCAACAATAACTGCCACTATCTAAACATTGAACAGAAAAATATATTAGATAAAAATATACAATACATTATCCATATATGGTTGGATGGTAGGAGGAGAGGTGTTGGCGGGAAATGTATGACCTAGTGGGATAGTAAAAGCATGTATGTATGAAATCCATGTCTGAGGGGCATGTATCATCGTGCCGTATATGTTCTAGATAAGCTTTGAGGTATTGCGAAGTATACATTAAATCCTTCTCATCCCGTATTAAGGGTCTGTAAGTGGGCCAACAAACACTACCGAGCTCTTTTCGACTTCTGGTTCCAACAAATGGGGTGCACATTTAGTTGATGATACATGGAGGGGGAACACATGTGAATGCTAATATATGTATATATATCACCTGTCGACTATGTGTGTCACTACCTGAAGGTTGTAGAGATGAAGATAAGACACGTATCACAAATACAATCACATAACATTTGTGCAATCGTTCTTGGGTGTTGATCGAAGTCTTGTCCGGATGGGTGTATTTTTGCTGAGAGTGTTCATCAAAGTCTTTTCTGGATGGGTGTATTTTTGCTGAGAGAAAAACAGAGGAAAAACGGGTTAAAGAAACGGACCGTGGAATCACGTCTTATCACAACATTGTCTCTATTGATGGGTCATAAATTAAATCAGTTGCTGTACCAATGCCCCCGCTCCTCAAACTCATCACTTTGGTACCGTGCTTGCGCCGCGTTAAAATTCGAACACACCGAAATATCAAACCAATCATTATGACAACTCCCAGGATACAAAGGAGAAACTTTCCTACACTCATGATAACATTTTGAGCCCATTCTCCTAAACCTGAGAACCAATTGCGTGGGTTCAACCATGAGACCCAGCCGGTCAGTTCATTACTCACAGCAGTAAGGGTAAGGTTGTGTCTCCTCCGGAACTCCCACTTCAATTTCAAGATATCGTCCATCTTTTGATCTATGACCTCGGTTGGGTCATCAGTGCTGTTTGTAATGTACGTGCAGCACTTCACACCATACTAAGTTGCCAAGGTGACACAGTACCCGCCTGTCACCGCTGTGATATAATTTAGAACCATCCTGTGCTGGATCAGTTCCGTTTTGTAAGCTTGCAACTCCCTCCCTGTATACCTGAAGGTGTCATCATACATCTCGGTGATATTATCTATCAGGTTCGCTAGCGCGTGAATATATGTATAATTTATAATTCCTCTGGCGGTACAGGTGATATCTAACGCGAGTAGGAATTGAATCCCGGTGGATTCGTGGATCAAATCAGAGGCTGCGTGCTCTGTCCTATCTATAAGGTGTCTCTTAACGATGTGTTCATAGTGAGTGTGAGTGTAAGGAGCTTGAGCATTGCGGTGAACGTCTTTCATCTTATCATGGGCTATGGTCATAACTTCTGGCAACACTCTTCCAATGTAACACAATCCCTCTGAGTTTGGGGCAAGCCACTTATACGCCTTCCTCCCGCATATGAAATATGCATCATCGGGGAGAACATATGGGACAGAATATGACATTACCATATTGCAAACCTTCCAAGTGAAAAATCCTATCCCTAACTCTCTCATCTGTTCAGTACAGTACACGTATCAGGCTGTATGATATGCGCACAGTATCCTGGTGATACTTCTCCAACCCGCATGGTCCTACTTCCTAGAGTATACCTGTACCGAAAATACCTTCCACCGTCGGCTATTTGGCGTATAAGTTCTGAGTCTACGGGTATTCTGTCGGCTCTGTGTGAAAATGCCATGGTTTGGTTATTCCATGTCACTTCCCAATTTCCCGGCTTTCGGGAATTGGAAATGTTGAAACATACTAAGGATCTATCCACATGATATTGGTGGAGCTAGGGGGCCTAGAAATATAAAATTTCTTGTCCACCGGTCTCCCACCCCGTAAATCAAGTACCTCATCTATTGTTAAGGGATACGGTACTAGTCCTGACTTGCTCTGACCTTGAGGTACTTTTGAGCACACCCAGCATTCTGTTTGGTTTAAAACCTTACCCACTAATGAGTGATAATCACTCAATGGATGACGGTCCATGTTGATATTAAGGCTGGACTGACATCTCTGGATGCACCCGTCCTCAACTATGTTTTCACAGTTTCTACAAATACAATTTTCCTCAGCCAATAACCCTTCACAGTGTCTCCTAGTTTCTTGACTACCAGATCGTTTTCTGATACTCGCCTTTGCTCGGTGGATGTGTTGCTCTTGGAATTCTACAAATCCGTCCTTGCCATCAGAACCCATTCCAGATCCTTTCTCGACCTCTCTGGTACTCTCACTGAAACAGACAGCTCTGGTCAACAACAGGGTCAACAGGAAAACCCGGAATGCAGTCTCTTGGGGTAAGTCCATCTTGTTAAGGGGAGAGAAAAAGGAGCAAGGAAGGGGGGAAAGGAGGGTAATGGGGAAAATAATAAAAAGGAAAAAAGAAAAATTGGTTCGACAACCGCCTTTGGTCTTGTAGTTCTCCGTGCTCAGGTGCCGTGACAACAGTCCTGCCTTTCAACATTCCTGGAACAGGCACTCCAGTGATACGATGTTCTCTCCGAGTCAGCGACCTTTCTGGGTGTCCTGTATGGTGGCTGCTAGGGAAAGTGCCGATATCGTGCTGGGTTCAACTTCTTGCTCGTATTCCTGAGGGAAGTTTAAGATGGGATACAACTTGCACGGGTTAGCATTAATACATTTATTAAGTTTACTCTTATCATCATTAATACATTTATCAACTTTACTCTTAGCATATATCAGTATGCCATTGTCTGTAGCCACTTTCTCCCCTGTAATATACGGTGGTGGTGGTGCGGTTGCCATCAGTTTCCTGCTAGGGTTGGAACCGGCTGTGTAAGCTAGTTCCCTCTGCATATCACCCTCTTGCTGCCATAAATTTAAACAGTTTGTGTGTCTAATCCTTTGTCTCTGAGATTTTATCAGACAGATCCTAAGCCTTAGATTATGCAATACCTCTGAGTCAAAACTACCAATCCCAGGAAATGGTGCTTTATCCCCCACAGTCATTCGTGTCCATTCATCACAAAAGGTCTCAGTGTGGGGACCATACTTCCCCCACGTTACTAACCGAGCTGACCCCCTGGGTCTGAACTCTGCCGTCTGAACCCTGACTGCTGAACATCCCTGTGTTGTGCACTTGGCTTCCATTGTGGACCTTTTTAACACGGGAAAACTTCCTAAAATGCACCAAACACAGTAGTCTACCGGTGGAAGTCCTCAAAGTTCTTCCACTAACTTTATCTGCTCTGAGTATCACGGATCCGCCTTTTTTAGCAGACACGTGTAGCCGTTGCAGGCCCTACTTCGGCCTATATCCCCTGGGCCTTTAGGTACACAGTGAATATCTGCCTCTGGAGGGACCAACCAAAACTCCCTAAACCTTTACTTTACACAAATCACGCTTGCATGTGCTTCACATAACGCTTATGATGACGAGATTTACGCACAAATATGCAAAACTTCGTATCACGTTGCGCCGTGTATTGCCCACACAACCGTGCGGTCCAATCGTACCGCTCATAGACACTTGCTATCTATAAGTGGTACGATCACTGGAGTCTCCACCCTGTGCTCCAAAACAGCTGGAGTGTAATACCACGAAAACTTTATCACACTCCGTTGCACGTATTCACCTAGACCGTGCTCACCACGTTTTCACCTAGACCGTGCTTCACCAAGTTTCACCAAGCTTCACCAAGATCACCAAGTTCCCTAAGCGGGGTTCAATACATTCACACCTTATTCAGCCCACACTAACATTCTATAGTTTTCAGATCAGAAAATATCCTTTCCTGTTAACTGATAGCTTTCCCCAGAGGTAATACAGTAAAAAAGGTTTTTAAACTAAATATTGGAAACTGATCAATTTGTGCTATTATCACGTGGTTACCATCTCGCCTAAACTAAAACAATCCTATTGTGTGATTTGTACTTAGCGGTCGTACTTTTATGCACGTTGCGTAAACACGCCACGTGTGTATGCCTTTACGTTGCGTACGCAGTCCCGTACTCGGGGGGTCATTCCGAGTTGTTCGCTCGTTATTTTTTTGTCGCAACGGAGCGAATAGTCGCTAATGCGCATGCGCAATGTCCGCAGTGCGACTGCGCCAAGTAAATGTGCTATGCAGTTAGGTATTTTACTCACGGCATTACGAGGTTTTTTTCTTCATTCTGGTGATCGTAATGTGATTGACAGGAAGTGGGTGTTTCTGGGCGGAAACAGGCCGTTTTATGGGAGTGTGTGAAAAAACGCTACCGTTTCTGGGAAAAACGCGGGAGTGGCTGGAGAAACGGAGGAGTGTCTGGGCGAACGCTGGGTGTGTTTGTGACGTCAAACCAGGAACGACAAGCACTGAACTGATCGCAGATGCTGAGTAAGTCTGGAGCTACTCAGAAACTGCTAAGAAGTGTCTATTCGCAATTCTGCTAATCTTTCATTCGCAATTTTAATATGCTAAGATTCACTCCCAGTAGGCGGCGGCTTAGCGTGTGCAAAGCTGCTAAAAGCAGCTTGCGAGCGAACAACTCGGAATGACCCCCTCTGTCCGAGACACGTGTACAAAGGCCGTACATCCGCAGTACTACAAATCCCACACTTCTATAAATGTAAGCGATATTTAACTATAATCGCTCACTTAACACAACACACAGTTTCTTCTGTATAAACCTTTACAACTAGGCCAGGCTGCGTGTGCGTCTTACACTTACTTCCTTAAATATTAACTCTATATTTTAACTAAATAGCAACACATTTTCTCAGTACAGGTCAAAATGAATCTAGTAATCAATGCTTATGGCAATAATGCGAGCAGATATGCAAAGTACAAAATACAGGTGTATGCGTGTGTTGTGTGCGCATTTGGCGCCAAAACAGAAATTTGCAGATTTTAAAAATAGCTTTTGCGTTCTTACCTTACGGATCCCTCCAGCATCCCTTCAAACCATGCAGGACAGACGCTTATCTAATCAGCACTAGTGTATCCACCGACCATGAGAAGGCTTACGGGGGATACCTTTCCGTCCTTTGCTGATAGATAAAGTCTGCGTAAACCTGCTAGGCTGCGGGTATGAGGAAGAACCAGACGAGCTCCCAATTGATAATGTCGATATTATCTTAGACCGCAAAGCTATACCTCTAGATACACTATTACCGTGGAGCCGCTATGGCCGCTAGACTGAATACACATGCTACGCACTTTGTACGCTATTTGCGTACAGAGTCCCGCATGTGGTACGTACTTGGCGTACACACGCCGCGCTGAGCGTACAGATTACACACAGCGCACGCAAACACAATCGATAACCTTTAAACCTTGTTAGTGTTATAATGCAATGATATGATTACACTTTAAACCCTTAACAGCAAAGTACTGCAACGATGTTATACTTTAAACCTTAAGTAGCGCTGACGGTATAAAGTACCCGCAGTGCGTACACCTTATCAATACTTATAAACCTTATACAGATAAATACACTCTAAAGCCCTTGCAGGAAAGTGAAGACACAACACTGATCTGTAGTTGCAACCACAGGGTTCTAAGGCCACAGTGGATTAATTCCAAAAGGTAAAACAGTACAAATCATACACTACAGGCTAACAAGATAAATCTAAACAGAATAATGGCTACAGAGAATGTACATACGTGAGAATGTTCGCAAGCGCAACCCGGCCGGTCCTCCGCTAGTCAGATAGAAAGCGTTCCGAGTCTTCTGACCGGCCAGGCAACAATAGGCTTTTTATACACAACATACATACACAATACAATGGTGACTGTAATCTCATTGTCCATTGGACACAGAGATGTGTCTTTTCATTACAGAAGAGGTCATAGGTTGATTTGAAAAGGTGGGCGGTCTTTCCCCAACTGCTCTGGTGGGTGGTATCCTCTGGATTCCCGCCGCATACATAATATACAGTAAATACAGTTGATATCTATATTCTACTTCTGCACATAACTATACGCAGGAACATGCGATCTTTCTCTAACCAACACCGGAATGTTACCCTTAAAATACCCTACAGCTGGATACTAGACATCACCTTCCAACCTGTATCTGACCCTTCCTATCATGCAAAGGTGAATCCCTTAGTCCGGGAACTGTTTAAACTATTGATACTCGCTGATGTGGTGTAGGGGAACTATGGGTACAAAATGCACTATTTGGGTTAAATATGTAATGTTCTAATGACCCTCTACCCGCTCACAAACTCCGCCGTAAATACCCATATCACGCGCATGATCGCCGGAGCGATCCTACGCAAATTTGCGGATATGTGCACGCACGGCGTACTGAGTATGTGCATGGGGTTAGTACAAGGCATATGCATTACAATATTTTTCGACTTTGACACAATGCAGCACCCCTAGTGTATTACGTATGTATTAGAGGATCAACTGGTGTGGATTGCTCACCGTTTGATAGGTCGCCCTGGTTGCAGTGCTCTGCTCCTCAATCTCTGCACACTGGGGTGTCAAGGGGCCTAATTCAGATCTGATCGCAGCAGCAAATGTTTTAGCAAATGGGCAAAACCATGTGCACTGCAGGTGGGGCAGATATAACATTTGCAGAGAGAGTTAGATTTGGGTCTACGAGAGCGGGCTGTAATTAGCAGAGAGCTGGCTTCCTGTAGGCATCCACTCCCTGCCTCATCAACCCTACCCAACTTCTATGGGCTGCTGCTGATGCAGCCCGTAGAAGCTGCCGCCGCTTGTGCACATGCGCAGGTTCTGGAGCCTGCCAGATACATTGCGGAGGCGCTGGGACCCAGCTGGAAGAGGGGCGGCTCTCACCTCTCCCTCTCTGGAATGGGCAGCAGCAGCCCCCATGCCCACGAAGGTAGAAGTCGCCGCTGATCTACACCTATAATGCATCTTTATTCACCATGGCATATTCATTTATATTACTGATTCCCCTACTAACTCTTAGACATATTAACCATGGTGAACACTGTGTTGACAAAACCATCTGGCTCCCAGATTTCCCTTCCTTCCCCTTTTCTATTTGTAGACAATTACATAAGAACCTCAGTGGAGATGTGGTAAAGTTTCATCTGTTATTCCAGAGTTACAGATGTCTGTCATGCTGTCAAGGAGACTCATCTGCTTTATACTCAAAATATTTAATGATATCATTATAATCAATAATATAAATATATTAACACCTGGGCTAATTATACAAAATAGGGAGGCAGTTTTGTTTTGTATTTTGTTTCTCTATTTAATGCCTATGTATGTAAACCAAGTGCTACTAAATGAAGCCATGTATATTCAGACTGAGGGCCTGATTCATGGTTGTATGCTAATGCATTTGCAGCTGCGATCTTATATGCAGCTACTGTGTGATAATTAGGGATGATCGGGTTCGGTTCTCAGAGAACCGAACCGTACCGACCTTCACCATTCGAGTCCGGTTCCGAGCCAGGCTCGGGTTTTCCCGCCTGACTCAGAAACCAGAACGAGGCAAAACATCATCATCCAGCTGTCGGATTCTCGCGGGGTTTGGATTCCATATAAGGAGCCGCGCGTCCCCGCCAATTTCACTCCGGCATTGGAGAGTGTAGAGAGAGGACGTGTCTTCGTTCTCTCAGTGTCCGTGTCTTGTGCTGAATCTGTCCAGTCACAGTGCTTGTGTCCTCTGCTGCCATATGTCCAGTGCTGTCCAGTGGTGCTGTGTTGTGTTGCATCAGTTCAGTGGTGGTGTGTTGTGCTGCATCAGTCACAGTGGTGGTGTCCTCTGCTGCCATATGTCCAGTGCTGCTGTATAATAAGTCCCTTACAGTGTTGCTGTGTTGTGCTGCATCAGACCAGTGGTAGTGTGCTGTCCATCAGTCATTCCAGTGACCAGGCAGTCACAGTTGTATACGCTGCTGCTGGGTGGTCTTCAGTTTGCCGGCCACCGGGAACCCGACTGCCGGCATACCATACTACACCCGCTGCTGCTATATGTCCACAGCTGCCGTATTATAATAATAACAACAACAACAAGTCCCTTACAGTGTTGCTGCATCAGACCAGTGGTAGTGTCATGGCCATCAGTCATTCCAGTGACCAGGCAGTCACAGTGGTTTACGCTGCTGCTATATGTCCACTGCTGCCGTATTATAATAATAATAATAATAATAAGATATAACAACAACAACAAGTCCCTTACAGTGTTGCTGTGTTGTGCTGCATCAGACCAGTGGTAGTGTCCTGTCCATCAGTCATTCCAGTGAATAGGCAGTCACAGTGGTATACGCTGCTGCTATATGTCCACTGCTGCCGTATTATAATAATAACAACAACAACAAGTCCCTTACAGTGTTGCTGTCACGATCTAGGTAATTCCTTATCAGTATTTACCTTCCAAATGCCTCCTGAGACTGTCTCAGTGTTCCAAGCCTGGATTCCGTCTGCACTGTCTGTGTGCAGCACGCTGCATCTCATTGTCTCAAATCTCTTTACTGTGATTCTGGCAGCTTCATGGTTAAAGCTCACATTCAAGTTACAAACAATCTTTCCCTCCAAAAGCTACCATGGGCGCAGCCATGTTTTCCTAATCACATGTTACCTTTCAGCCTATCAGCTGCACTCAGCTCTCAGCCTGATTACACAGAAGCTGCACTCTGGTCACTGGTTAATCAGCCAGCCAATCCCTGCTTCCCAGCAGGTATCAATATCCTGTTCCTGGGGTGGAAAGATGTCAGTGCTTCAATTGTCTTCAGTGATTCCAGTGTGCAGGTCTCCCATGGACTTTCTCTGCAGTACAGCCTGACTCCCTGGTGATTATACTCTGCAGTGTAACCCGACACTCCAGTGATTAACCCTCTACAGTCTACCCTGATTCACCTGTGTCTGAACTCCGGCTTCCCAGCAGCCATTCCCCAGCATCACTTCATGCTTCACCTGTGCTTCTAAGTACAATAGTGCATTTCTATCTGCGAACCCCAGCTTCACTCAAAGCTTACCAACGATCCCAAAGTAACCATCGGTGTTCCGTCATCGATACCAAGTCATCAGTATTCCTCTGAACTGTGTTTAATAAAACCTTTGAACTTTCCCTTGTTGTCGTGGTCACGCCTTCGGGCATTTGTTCTAAAGGTTCCCTGCATGTCCAAGAACCCTGTACTGCCTCCCAGGTACACATATACCTCAGCCCCTACAACTGAGGCTTCCCCCTGGTCAGCACCAGCCTTCAGTTGTGACAGTAAGCACTGACCTAATGGATCCGGCCGGAGACCAGGTCCAAGCGACCAGGCCGATGCAAGAACTTGCAGCCTGCCTTGAACGTCAGGAGACTGCACAGGGCCATGTGATCCTCTGTCTCCAGGACCTCTCCTCTCGGCTGGATGGAATACAAGTAACCCTCCGTGGTTCAGGGGCGTCCAGTGTGCCGACTGCAGTACCTTTGGTGGTATCCCCACCCACCATTCCCGTTTCTGCTCCTTGTCTCCATTTACCGACACCTGCCAAGTTTGATGGTTCCCCAAAAGCCTGTCGGGGTTTCCTAAATCAGTGTGAGATATATTTTGAGTTACAGCCTGGCAGTTTCCCAACTGACCGCACCAAGGTTGCTTACATCATCTCCCTCCTCAGTGGCTCCGCCCTCGATTGGGTATCACCTCTATGGGAGAAGTCTGATGCCCTGCTCTCTTCATATGCAGATTTCGTGGCAACCTTCAGGCGCATCTTTGATGAACCAGGTCGTGTGACCTCTGCCTCCTCTGATATCCTCCGGCTACGTCAGGGGACACGAACAGTCGGTAAATATCTGGTACAGTACCAGATCCTAGCGTCCGAACTTTCCTGGAATGATGATGCTATTTACTCAGCCCAAGGAGGGGCGTCTGTGTCTACAGCCCAAGGAGGGGCGTCTGTGTCTACAGCCCTAGGAGGGGTATCCAATGTTCAAGCTCTAGTAGGGGCATATGAGTCTTCTCAAAAAGGAGTTTCTGATCTGTCAACCCCAGGAGGGGTGCTGGAGAAAACAACCCTGAGAGAGGTGTCTGATTCATCAACCCCAGGAGGGGTCACCAAAGTTTCAGTCCCAAGGGAAGTATCCAAAGCCAAGTTCCCAGATGGAAATTTTTGTGCTACAGATGCAGTTATGAACTCCTGTTTGCCGTCTTCAGAGAGCACCACCCTGTTGGCATCCAGCATGGACCAGGTCCAGGATGGTCTAACTGAACACTCGGATACCACTCATTCCGGTTCTAACCGGATTCTGACTCCTTCAGTTCCAGCTGATTCAACTGTCTTTAGACTCAATCCGGTTCCATCCATCTGTCTGAAGATTCCTTCGGTTCCAGCCGATTCCGATATCTCTGGACCCAATCCGGTTCCATCCGTAGGTCCAAAGACTCCTTCGGTTCCAGCCGATTCCAATATCTCTGGACCCAATCCGGTCCCATCTGTCTGTCCGGATCAGCCTCCTTCGGTTCCAGCCGATTCCAATAACTTCGGATCTAATCCGGTCCTATCCGTCGGTCTAAAGTCTCCGCCGGTCTCAACCGGTTCAAGTTTGTCTGGACTTAATTTGGTCTCGTCCATAGGTCCGGTACAGTCTCCTCTGGTCCCAGCCAGTTCAAGTTCATCAGGATTCAATTTAGATCCTTCCATTTGTTCAGGTAAAGAACTTATAAGAAGTGTCCTGGGGCCACTCCTAAAGGAGGGGGTGCTGTCACGATCTAGGTAATTCCTTATCAGTATTTACCTTCCAAATGCCTCCTGAGACTGTCTCAGTGTTCCAAGCCTGAATTCCGTCTGCACTGTCTGTGTGCAGCACGCTGCATCTCATTGTCTCAAATCTCTTTACTGTGCTTCTGGCAGCTTCATGGTTAAAGCTCACATTCAAGTTACAAACAATCTTTCCCTCCAAAAGCTACCATGGGCGCAGCCATGTTTTCCTAATCACATGTTACCTTTCAGCCTATCAGCTGCACTCAGCTCTCAGCCTGATTACACAGCAGCTGCACTCTGGTCTCTGGTTAATCAGCCAGCCAATCCCTGCTTCCCAGCAGGTATAAATATCCTGTTCCTGGGGTGGAAAGATGTCAGTGCTTCAATTGTCTTCAGTGATTCTAGTGTGCAGTTCTCCCATGGACTTTCTCTGCAGTACAGCCTGACTCCCTGGTGATTATACTCTGCAGTGTAACCCGACACTCCAGTGATTAACCCTCTACAGTCTACCCTGATTCACCTGTGTCTGAACTCCGGCTTCCCAGCAGCCATTCCCCAGCATCACTTCATGCTTCACCTGTGCTTCTAAGTACAATAGTGCATTTCTATCTGCGAACCCCAGCTTCACTCAAAGCTTACCAACGATCCCAAAGTAACCATCGGTGTTCCGTCATCGATACCAAGTCATCAGTATTCCTCTGAACTGTGTTTAATAAAACCTTTGAACTTTCCCTTGTTGTCGTGGTCACGCCTTCGGGCATTTGTTCTAAAGGTTCCCTGCATGTCCAAGAACCCTGTACTACCTCCCAGGTACACATATACCTCAGCCCCTACAACTGAGGCTTCCCCCTGGTCAGCACCAGCCCTCAGTTGTGACAGTTGCTGTGTTGTGCTGCATCAGACCAGTGGTAGTGTCCTCGACATCAGTCATTCCAGTGACCAGGCAGTCACAGTGGTATACGCTGCTGCTATATGTCCATAGCTGCCATATTATAATAATAATAATAATAACAACAACAACAACAACAAGTCCCTTACAGTGTTGCTGTGTTTTGCTGCATCAGACCAGTAGTAGTGTCCTGGCCATCAGTCCTTCCAGTGACCAGGCAGTCACAGTGGTATACGCTGCTGCTATATGTCCACTGCTGCAGTATTATAATAATAATAATAATAATAATAATAATAATAATAATAACAACAAGTCCCTCACAGTGTTGCTGTGTTGTGCTGCATCAGACCAGTGGTAGTGTCCTGGCCATCAGCCATCAGTCATGCCTGTGCCACATATTGTGCTATATAACTCCAAAAAAATAATGGAGAACAATATTTTGGAGGATAAAATAGGGAAAAATCAGGAACCACTTCCTCCTAGTGCTGAAGCTGCTGCCACTAGCCATGACATAGACGATGAAATGCTATCAACGTCGTCTGCCAAGGCTGATGCCCAATGTGATAGTAGAGGGCATGTAAAATCCAAAAAGCCAAAGTTCAGTAAAAAGACCCCAAAAAATAAATTTAAATGGTCTGAGGAGAAACGTAAACTTGCCAATATGCCATTTACGACACGGAGTGGCAAGGAATGGCTGAGGCCCTAGCCTATGTTCATGACTAGTGGTTCAGCTTCACATGATGATGAGGCCTTGACACTTATGTTGGTGTTAGACGTGCATCTAGTATCCGCCATTAGTGCAGTAGGAGTTAGACAATTGATGGAGGTATTGTGTCCCCGGTACCAAATCCCATCTAGATCCACTTCACTAGGCAGGCGATACCGAGATTTTGCCATTTAATTCCAGTGATTTGGATTGATAATGTCGATATTATCTTAGACCGAAAAGCTATACCTCTAGATACACTATTACCGTGGAGCCGCTATGGCCGCTAGACTGAATACTCGTGCTACGCACTTTGTACGCTATTTGCGTACAGAGACCCGCACGTGGTACGTACTTGACGTACACACGCCGCGCTGAGTGTACAGAGTACACACAGCGTGCGCACACACAATTGATAACCTTTAAATCTTGTTAATGATACAATGTGATGATATGTTTACACTTTAAACCCTTAGCAGCAAAGTACTGCAACGATGTTATACCTTAAACCTTAAGTAGCGCTGACGGTATAAAGTAACCGCAGTGCATACACCTTATCAATACTTATACACCTTATACAGATAAATACACTCTAAAGCCCTTGCAGGAAAGTGAAGACACAACACTGATCTGTAATTGCAACCACAGGGTTCTAAGGCCACAGTGGATTAATTCCAAAAGGTAAAACAGTACAAATCATACACTACAGGCTAACAAGTAAATCTAAACAGAATAATGGCTACAGAGAATGTACATACGTGAGAATGTTCGCAAGCGCAACCCGGCCGGTCCTCCGCTGGTCATACAGATAGCGTTCAGAGTCTTCTGACCGGCCAGGCAACAATGGGCTTTTTATACACAACATGCATACACAATACAATGGTCACTGTAATCTCATTGTCCATTGGACACAGGGATGTGTCTTTACATTACAGAAGAGGTCATAGGTGGATTTGAAAAGGTGGGCTTATGTCTATGTCTTTCTCAACTGCTCTTGTGGGTGGTCTCCTCTGGATTGCCCCCGCATACATAATATACAGTAAATACAGTTTAAACCTATATTCTGCTTCTGCATCTAACTATCCACAGGAACATGCGATCTTCCTCAAACCAACACCAGAATGTTTCCCTTAAAATACCCTACAGCTGGATACCAAACACCACCTTGTAACCTTGTTCTGTCCCCTCCTATCCTGTAAAGGTGAATCCCTTTGTTCTGTTACCATTTTAAACAGCTATTTCTTTCTGATGTGGTGCAGGGGGGCTATGTGTACAATGTGCACTATTTGGGTTAAATATGTAATGTTCTGATAACCCTCTATGCGCTCACAAACTCCGCCGTAAATAACCATATCACGCGCATGATCGCCGGAGCGATCATACGCAAATTGCGGATATGTGCACGCACGGCAGACTGAGTGCACGAGCAGCGGGCATGTGCATGGTGTTAGTACAAGGCATATGCATTACAATATTTTTCGACTTTGACAGTACGTATAATTCCAGTGATTTTGTCATTTAATTCCAGTGATTTTGCCATTTAATTCCATTGATTTGGACGTATAATTCCAGTGATTTTGCAGTATTATTACAGTGATTTTGCAGTATAATTACAGTGATTTTGCCATTTAATTCCAGTGATTTGGACGTATAATTCCAGTGATTTTGACGTATAATTCCAGTGATTTTGCCATTTAATTTCAGTGATTTGGATGTATAATTCCAGTGATTTTGCCATTTAATTACTGTGATTTGGACGTATAATTCCAGTGATTTGGACGTATAATTAGTGATTTTGGCGTATAATTCCAGTGCACCCCTTCTACATCTTTGCACAAGGTGCTGTTTGGGGCCTAGTTTTTAAAAAGTGCCATCCTGTCTGACACTGCAGTGCCACTCCTAGATGGGCAAGGTGTTTGTGCCGCACACTTGTGTCGCTTAGATTGGCCATCCAGCTACCTAATTGCACCTCTTTTTCTTCTTTGCATCAGGTGCTGTTTGGAGGGTGGTATTCATGTGACCGGCAGTCGCGTGACCGACAGTCACATGACCTCCTCCACCATCCCGACCGCTCACTATCCCGATGGTTGGCATGCCGACCAACAGGGACTATTTCCACTCGTGGGTGTCCACGACACCCATAGAGTGGGAATAGAACCCGTGGCGAGCGCAGCGAGCCTGCAAGGGGCTTGCTGCACTCGCCCCTCCCCGCCGGGATCCCAGCATCGGTATGCTGCCGGGATCCCGGCGTCGGTAAACTGACCGGCGGTCTCCTGACCGCCGGTCAGCCGTACTACACCCCTGTTTGGGGACTAGTTTTTGAATACTGCCATCTTGTCTGCAACTGCAGTGCCACTCCTAGATGGGCCAGGTGTTTGTGCCGCACACTTGTGTCGCTAAGCTTAGTCATACAACCACCTCGGTGCAACTTTTAGGCCTAAAAACAATATTGTGAGGTGTGAGGTGTTCAGAATAGACTGGAAATGAGTGGAAATTAATGTTATTGAGGTTAATAATACCGTAGGAGCAAAATTACCCCCAAATTCTGTGATTTTAGCTGTTTTTATGTTTTTTTTCAAAAATCATCCAGATCCAAAACCAAAACACGAAAGGGTGGTTTTGTCAAAAAAACCAAGCCAAAACCAAAACACGAAAGTCGAATTAAACCCAAAACCAAAACATAAAACACGAAAGTGCCAGCCGCACATCTCTAGTGATAATATGCAAATGTCTCAGGATTTATACTGAGACGACCACCGGCAGCTGTGCTAATGTACGCAGCTGCGTACAGCAAGATCGCAGATCCTTCCATAATGGCCTTCTGAGTGACTCACGCAGCATGGCCACATTTACTGAAATGCCAAAGCTTTCTTTGATGTATATGGGATCACATACACAGGAAATGTCACACCCCAAAAATGGCCGTGACACACCTGTTTTTGATGCCACTCACCGTTACCTCCCCCAAATGGTTCTTTCCTGTCAATAACTTTGCCAATGAACCCTCACTGCGAGCGATTCCGGTAATGTGTGGGCAGTGTTGCTAAGACACGTGTGCAGTTGGCTGACTCCATCTGCATGTCGTACAACTGTGAATCAGGCCCTGAGACAGAAATAATATAAGACACATAGCTAGAAATAAGAGTTGTTTACGTCACAGAAAGAGCTGAGCAAATATATTGTTTGTTTCCATTATTCAACTACCCCTGGCTTTCTGTGAGTTAATAAAAGATTATCAGCAAAAACTTTCCTGTAACAAAAGTAAAAACAAAACTGTACATCATAATTTAGAGTTTTTATCAGAATAAATTAATTAATTTACCATTTAAAAACTAGATCTTAGGGGTCTATTTACTAAGCCTTAGATGGAGATAAAGTCAACAGAGATAAAGTACCAGCCAATCAGCTCCTAACTGACATGTCACAGACTGGGTTTGAAAAATGACAGTTAGGAGATGATTAGCTGGTGCTTTATTTCCGATGACTTTATCTCCATCCAAGGCTTAGTAAATAGACACATTAATCTGAAGAGTTTTTCAGTGCACTACTAGAAGTAGAAGCAATCAGTAATCCCCAAATAGGGTATTTCTAAGATTCATTCTGATCCAAGCATGGAACGGCTTTCCTGAAAATCCAGCAACACCCAGGGCTAGGATAAATTATGTCTTGCCTGTGTCTAATCAAGAAACATCAGTGCCTTCCCCGGTGTCCTGGTGAATGATGGAGACAACTCCAGACCTTATGACAGTTTACTCCTATTATCACTTTATTTCTTTTACAGTATGTGTCTTTAATGAATACTTCATTATCCATTTAAACAAATGTTTTAATATTTCTCTGATTTAGTATTGCTGGATAGTGATGCTTCTTCCCTATACCCCTTTCACACCGCACAAATAACCCGGTATCAACCCGGCAAGTCGACACGGGTCAGTGTGCGGTGTGAAAGCGCCATGTCGGATTTCCCGGGTCGCCTGACCTGGTAATTCAACCCGGGTTATAAACAGTGTTATTCCCGGGTTGAATACCGGGTTAGTGGCTCTGTGAACAGATTCCAGACCCGTTTACAAGATAGGGAGAGGCAGCGCTAAGATGAGCTCATCTCCCAGCACCGCCTCCACCTCCGCCCCCCACCGCTATGGCAACCAACTCGGCAATATGCCGGGTCTGGAAGTCAGCAGAAAGAGGTAGGAGAGTCTCCAATGCCGGATTCCACCCGGGAAGGACCCGTTTCTAATTCCCGGGTGGGATCCGGCATTGGAGATGTGAAATGGGTATTACAGTAGCTGCAGACACTTTCCCCAAAATCAGCTACAACTGTTATTCCTTTGTCTTATGTAACCTCTATTGAAAAATGAAGAAAAGGATGGTGAGGCTATCACCAATGAGGGTGCAAATATAATTACATATGATATATTGGACATGAAAAATGTATCAATAACATAAAAATATAAAAAAAAACTATTGTGGGACAAACAACCTCGAGTGTATATAGTAGTTTGTGATAAGTATGAAATAACTACAATCAAAATACAGAAGGTCAAAATCCCAACAACAATGGACCGACAGTCAAAATCCCGACAAAGTCAAAATACTGACATTATCGTCAAGATCAAAATGTCGACAGGACAAAAAGTCGACACCCGGTTTTCATTTTTTGTGTATGTCGACATCGGTTGACATGGACACCGTGCAAGTGTACTGCGTCCCCTCGCATGGCTCACTGCACTTGCCATGCTTTGGGCACACTAATATATTCCCTCTCCATGTCCATTGGGATGGTAAAGTATGAACAAGTCGGTTTCAATTAAAAAAACTCATGAAAAACTCATGTCGACTTTTTTGACATGTCGACATTTTAAATGTCAGAATTTTGACCTTGTCGGTATTTTAAATGTTGGTATTCTGACTATGTCGGGATTTTGACCTTGTCGGGATTTTGACTGTCAGTCAATAGTTGTCTAAATTTTTACCGTCAGGATTTTGATTGGAGGTAAATTGACCGCATCCCAGTAGTTCACCAGTCAGTCACATCAAGATACACCATCCATTAGGTTCAGTTCCATTAGTTAGCGATGCCCATTATATCATACTGATTTAAATATACCGCTAAGCAAAATTACAATGGTCTACAAAAATAAACTTTTTTTCTTTCACAAGAACTAAATAAACTGAATCTAATTGTATTTTACGTGCTGAATTCAAATATACATTCAGGTTTTTTCCATGGGGTAGGGTTTTTTGTGACATGCTTTTAAAGTTTTATTATATTGTTACTTACATAAGTCTAAATGATAAATATATACCTCATTCTATCTGACCTAAAAAGTTCTAGAAGATGATTTTCGGGTATATTTTGCCTTTGGGATGTCTATCTTCATGGTCCAGCAATAGTCAGACAGCATACTGGAACTCCATTTGCCTTGGTACGTCTTTTCCATCATAGAAATCTGCTGATGGAAACACTGTTCATGCTCTAGGTGGGAGTCCAAGATGTAATTCCTCTGATATTAGTTAAGCAGTAATATCAATCAGTTGAATGGTCATTTGGTTCCCTCCAAATCATAGGAATTGCAAATGGCATATGATGTAAATCATTTTCAAGCCAGTGAGAAGCCTAACACATGATACACAGCATACAGTATATGGAAGCTGCTGGATGCTCCACATAAAGGTTAGAGGGGAGAGTGGGGAGGGAGTGACAGCCATAAAAATATAAAGGTTTTGTCACAAACACACTATGCCTAATGGAAAAATCTAATCACATATTTGAATTCAGAATGTAAAACTGCACTATAGTCACTATTCAGTTTTCTAGTGAAAAAAAGTAATGTTGACCAGTGTTATTATAGTTGAAAGTCAGTGACTCAGCGCCTATTGAGTGTGCCGTTTCCAAGCCCCTTTGACAATACAGCTGGTTGTGATTGAGGTATATCCGTCACAATGACTGTTATGACTAGAGTAATTACTGTTATAGTAGATAGACATGCAGAGGAGGGTGCAAGTAGATTTCCAATACATCAATAGTGCGCTTTTTCAACCCTGTCAGTCCCAGTCGCTTCCAACATGCACCAGTGTTCAGTGTCGGCAGAGGGAAAGAGAGTGCCGCCAGTAGCTGTTGGTTGTGCATGCTCTATGGTTAGCCTCGCTCTTGGTGTGTCCCTTTGTTAGCCCAGGCAGTGTATGGGTATAAGTAAATGTTTCTTACCCCAGCTGCAATCCACAGTGCCGATAGTCACAGTAGCTTCTTGGATCCCTTTAGGCAGTGGGAGTAGTACCTCCAGCCCGACGGCTGCAGATTACAATCAGAGTAAAATAACAAATGGGAAATCGCTACACCAAGGTCCCAGGGGTTACAATTAATTAAACAAATGACATATACCCCTTTCACACCTCACAAATAACCCAGCATCGACCCGGTATATTGCAGGGTCGACGCGGGTCGATGTGCAAATTCCTGGTTTGCTTGACCTGGTAATTCAACCCTGGAATAAAGAAGGGTTATTACCAGGGCAGGTGCAGTGTGAACGGGTTGCCGGGTCGATGCGACCCAGGACCCGTGCACAGTATAGGCAGAGGCAGCACAGATATGATCTCACCTCCCAGCGCCGCCTCTGCACCCACCCCTGATGCCGCCTCTGTCCCCACCCCTGATGACAACCCGATCCAGCATATTGCCGAGTCGGGAAGCCAGATGAAAAGGGTCCAATGCCAGGTCGCACCCAGGAAGGACCCGTTTCCATTTCACTGGTGCGACCCGGCACTTGCAAATGTGGAAGCAGTATTACAGTAATATGAAACTGAAAGTAATGCTACCCGTGCCCAAGCAATGGGGGTAATTCCAAGTTGATCGCAGCAGGAATTTTGTTAGCTGCAGGGGAGGCAGATTTAACATGTGCAGAGAGAGTTAGATTTGGGTGTGGTGTGTTCAATCTGCAATCTTATTTGCAGTGTAAAAATAAAGCAGCCAGTATTTACCCTGCACAGAAGCAAAATAACCCACCCAAATCTAACTCTTTCTGCACATGTTATATCTGCCTCCCCTGCAGTGCACATGGTTTTGCCCAACTGCTAACAAAATTCCTGCTGCGATCAACTTGGAATTACCCCCAATGTTACAACCTAGATATAGGGGGAAATGTAATACGGTGTGAGATTCAGAAAGTGAGAGATTTTGGTAAAATTCTCCCCTTTTTAAAAAAAAAGTGGCAATCATTTAAATTGCAAAATCAACCTGGTTTTGCCATGTAAATGATTGCCACTTTAAAAAACAGGAAAAATCTTTTCCAAAATCTCTCACTTTCTGATTCTCACACCGTATTACATTTCCCCCATAGAGTTTATTAAAGCTTTGTTGGATACAGAGGTCAACAGTAGATTCAGAAATAAAGACAAGATCCCACTAACACTGTACTTTTATAAAGTGTAGTAATTCCAGATTAATTTACATACTTGGCTAGAATAAAACAGGATAATCATTGTTTAATCGATAGAGCGTTAATTAGATAGCAAGGAATGATCAATAATAAATGTTCTATGGGGCAGTTTAAGAGTAGAGGGGCTTGTGTGCACACTCCACGTGGGCCCCCTCCAATCGCCGGTGTAGTAGACTGTGCGTACGCAGATTTCCGTAAACATGGCGCCCAACATGTTTCTGGTAATGAATATGTATTGTGCATGCACAGGTCTCCAGAAATATGGCAACTGCCATGTTCCCGGCAACAAATCTCTACTGCACATGTTCGAATAACTGGGAAAATGGTCTTTGCTCCATTTTCTGAGTGATTTCTTCTGCAGTCGCGGGACACCGGAGAGGTAAGTAATTAAACATGAGTGCAGGGTGTGCAATGTGGGCCACCCTGGACACTGGGGCCCGTGTGCACTACACATACTGCACCCATTATAGATACTCCAATGGAACTATGTAATTAAATATATAAGGAACATAGGGGGTCATTCCGAGTTGATCGCTAGCTGCCGTTGTTCGCTGCGCAGCGATCAGTGTAAAAAATGGCTAATCTGCGCATGTGTAGGCACCGCAATGCGCACACACGTCGTACAGGTACAAAGTCCATTGTGGTTTTGAACTGGTTCTAGCGATGATTCCAATCGCACAGACGGCCGCAAGGTGATTGACAGAAAGAGAGCATTTCTAGGTGTCAACTGACCGTTTTCAGGGAGTGCTTAGAAAAACACAGGCGTATCAAAGAAAACGTAGGCGTGGCTGGGCGTTTGCTGGGCGGGTGTGTGACGTCAAAAGCCGTTCCTCCGTCGTTAGAATCAACGTACAGGATAAGTAACTACATGGCTGGTCTTGTTTTGCACAAAAATATTTTGCAGGCGCTCTGCTGCACATGCGTTCGCACTTCTGCAAAGTGAAAATACACTCCCCGGTGGGCAGCGACAATGCGTTTGCACGGCTGCTAAAAACTGCTAGCAAGCGTTCAACTCGGAATGACCCCCATAGGGCCTAATTCAGAGTTGATCGCAGCAGCAAATTTGTTAGCAGTTGGGCAAAACCATGGCCCTCATTCCGAGTTGTTCGCTCGGTAAAAATCTTCGCATCGCAGCGATTTTCCGCTTAATGCGCATGCGCAATGTTCGCACTGCGACTGCGCCAAGTAAATTTGCTATGCACTTAGGAATTTTACTCACGGCTTTTTCATCGGTCTGGCGATCGTAATGTGATTGACAGGAAATGGGTGTTACTGGGCGGAAACAGGCCGTTTTATGGGCGTGTGGGAAAAAACGCTACCGTTTCCGGAAAAAACGCAGGAGTGGCCGGAGAAACGGAGGAGTGTCTGGGCGAACGCTGGGAGTGTTTGTGACGTCAAACCAGGAACGACAAGCACTGAACTGATCGCAGATGCCGAGTAAGTCTGAAGCTACTCAGAAACTGCTACGAGGTGTGTAATCGCAATATTGCGAATACATCGTTCGCAATTTTAAGATGCTAAGATTCACTCCCAGTAGGCGGCGGCTTAGCGTGAGCAACTCTGCTAAAATCGCCTTGCGAGCGAACAACTCGGAATGACCTCCCATGTGCACTGCAGGGGGGTCAGATTTAACATGTGCAGAGAGAGTTAGATTTGGGTGTGGTGTGTTCAAACTGAAATCTAAATTGCAGTGTAAAAATAAAGCAGCCAGTATTTACCCTGCACAGAAACAAAATAACCCACCCAAATCAAACGCTCTCTGTAAATGCTGTATCTGCCACACCTGCAGTGCACATGATTTTGGCCAACTGCTAACAAATTTGCTGCTGTGATTAACTCTGAATTACCCCTATAGGGAGAGATGTATGAAGCAGTGAAAAGAATAGAGAAGTGGGCCAGTCAAGAAGTTGCCCTTGGCAACCAATCAGATACTACCTAAAATTTTATAGAATGCACTTGTTAATGTACTTGATAAATGCTACATCAAAGCTGATTGGTTGCTATGGGCAACTTCTCCACTGGTCCACTTCTCCACTCGTATATCTTTTTCTTACATCTTCCCTATACATTTCTGAGCAGCCCTGTGTGTAGTTAGGCTCTATTTTTGGCAAAGACTGTGTGTATGTGGGTTTGTCCCATTTGTATGGATAGAAATGTAAATAATAAATACCAACTTCTGTCTAACATAATTTTAACAAGATGACACCCATAAATACAAAAGTGCTGAAATAAACACTATCCTATTTAGAGTCCTTGAGTCCAATCGTTCCAATTAGAGCAAACCTTCAAAGGATGCAACCAGCTTGTATCCTGAATGATACCTCAGAGAAGAAGAAAGTGCCCAATAGTTTAATACTGATAGCAAGACTATTCAAGTATCAATCAAATACTCCTACCAATAAATGTGGTCTACTCATTCAGGTAGTCTTCTGCGCAAAGACATAAGCTCATAAAAGAAGGGGGCCCATTAAGGAAACAGCCATTCCACCACACTGGTCGACTCACTGATACAGGTCCTTAACATGTAAATGATGAAAATATAGATCTTATTGTCTCCAAACAATAGTAGACATAAAGACGTCTGCAGTATGGGATACCGGTCAGCATACAATGACCGCAGGTGGTGTCCAACAGCCAGATACTCTCCTCAGTCCTGTAGTCCTTAAATTTAAAAAAACATCCAGGGTTGTTTGTACGACTGTGGCAATAGTTTATGACGACACATCTGTATTTGTTAGACACCCATGCACATTGCCCAGAAGACTGAAGGTCAGTCTTAAATCCCATTCACACTCTCCTTAACACAGCAGGAAAATATTGTTGTTGTTGTTATTATTATTATCCTTTATTTATATGGCTGCACAAGGGATCCGCAGCGCCCAATTACAGCGTACATACAAAAATAATCAAAACATGAAAACAGTGACTTACAGTTGAAGACAATATAGGACAAGTACAGGGTAACTAAACATAGTTACATCAGCAGATGACACTGAATTAAGTATCAGTGTGGCAGAAAACTGTGTGATTTGATGCAGTTGAAGATTATTAAAGTTAGAAAAGGATAAGCACATGAGGGGAGAGGGTCCTACTAGTGGGAGCTTACATTCTAGAGGGGAGGGGCAGACAGACGGGTGACACAGATGGGGTAGACAGAGAACGTGGTACAGAGGGTTAAGATGAGATTTGTCTGGGTTTGGTGAAGTGAATGGATTGGAATGGAAGTAAAAATGGTTGTAGACAATACGCTCAAGGAGTTTGGAGGCAAAAGGGAGGAGAGAGATGGGTCGGTAGTTGGAGAGGGTGTTTGGATCAAGGGTAGGTTTTTTAAGAATAGGAGAGACAAGTGCATGCTTGAAGGCAGAGGGGAAAGTGCCTGATGAGAGGGAGAAACTGAGAAGGTGGGCAAGATGGGAACAGGCAGAAGGAGAGAGGTAGTGAAGGAGGTGGGAGGGGATAGGGTCAAGTGAAGAGGTGGCTGGTTGCTAATAGTCTGGTGAGCTGTGATGTCCTGACGTATGGAGTTAATTTTGGATATGAAGTAAGTGGCAAAGTCAAGAGCAGAGAGTGAGGAGGGGAGAAAAGGTGGAGGCGGGCAAAGGAGGGAGTTAAGAGTGGGGGTTGGAAGACTGGGAGGAGATTCTTGAAGTATGACTGTTTAGCAAGGGAAAGGGCAGCACTGAAGGATGAGAGCATAAGTTTAAAATGGAGGAAGTCTTCCTTAGAGTGTGATTTCCTCCAGTGTCGCTCGGCAGTATGTGAGCATTTTTGCAGCTATCTGGTGCATTTAATTTGCCAGGGTTGAGGTGTTATTTTGCAAGGGTAAATAAAGTTGGTGGAGTGACACCATCTCAAGAGCAGAAGTCATGAATGCATTATATAGAGAAGTGGTTTGTTCAGGGCATGAGAGAGAAGTGAGTCGAACAGGGAGGATAGGGATGTGGTGTCAATAGCCCTAATGTTATGCTTAGTGGTGGTAGCCTTAGGAGGTACAGACGGGAAAGCAGAGAAACATAAGTTAAAGGAGAGCAGTTGGTGGTCAGAGAGGGAAAATGGAGAGTTGGATAAATCAGAAATATCACAACGGTGAGGAAAGACCAAATCCAGTGAGCTCCCATTCACATGAGAAGGTGAGGAGGTCCACTGGGTGAGACCAATGAAGATGTGAGGTTAAGGAGTTTAGAGGCAGGGGATATTGTGAGGATATCGATAGGGATGTTGAAATCACCTAGGATAATGAAGGGAATGTCAGAAGAGAGAAAGTGAGTGAGCCAGGAAGCAAAATGGTCGAGGAATTTGGAGGCAATGCCAGGGGAGCGGTAAATAACAGCTACTCAAAGATGAACTGGTAGGAAGAGGCGTATAGCATGGACCTCAAATGTAGAGAATGTAAGGGATGGTTCTGGGGGTATGAGTTGGTAGGAGTAACTAGAGGGTAAAAGGACCCCAACACCACCACCATGGCGACCTCAGGGGTCGATGTATGTGTGTGTGTGCGCGCGCGCGCGCGCGCGCGCGCGCGTGTGTGTGTGTGTGTGTGTGTGTGTGTGTGAATGTGAGGCCCCAGGAGAGAGAGCAGCAGGAGAAGCAGTGTCAGAGGGAGTAATCAAGGTTTCAGTAGTCATGAGTAGGGACCAGTTTGTTACAGACAGAACTGGCATTCCAGAGGACACAGATATGATGAGTTTGTGGGAGAGATGTGAATGAGATTGCTAGGGTTGCTGTAGCATTGTGGTGAGATTAACTTGGGGGGCAGGGATGATGAGAGAGTAGTGATGGTGCGGGTGCCTGATCTAGGAAGGTGGGAAGGGAAGGAGTTCAGTGTGATGTGGATGAGGGTGTGGGGAGATCACAGGGAGAGGAGGGAAGGAGCAGGGCTGTGTGGTGGGGTAGTAGGACCATGGTGGGGCAGAGGTGAATGAAAGTGGGGAAACAGGAGAGGAGGGGAAAAGAAACAGAGAGGTGGAGACAGGCTCGAACTGGGCCACCGGGGAGCCGGTGAACTCACCAGTAGGCCCTGCCGAGTGTTAGCCATGCCCTCTTTTGTGTGAGGGCGGGGCTGCACTCTCCTCCCCAGCTCTTGTCCCAGCCACAGGAGCAGTGCAGCAGCTGGCAGGTGATCCCAGGTGTGTCAGTGATTGCAGAGTCCGGCTGAGGGGCATCTGTGTATCTGTCTCTGCACTACTGGGGGCATCTGTGTATCTGGCACTGCACTACTGGGAGCGCATGTGTATTTGGCACTGCACTACTGGGGGCATATGTGTATCTGGCACTGCTGTGGGCACCTGTGTATCTTTCACTGCACTACTGGAGGCGTATGTGTATCTGGCACTATTGGGGGTGTATGTGTATCTGGCACTGCACTACTGGGGGCATCTGTGTATCTGGCTCTGCACTACTGGGGGCATCTGTGTATCTGGCACTGCACTACTGGGAGCGCATGCAGAGCCGGATTAAGGGGGGTGCCCCGGGGGTCAGTACCCCGGGCCCCCCTGTTTTAAGGGGCCCCCCGGCCGAAGCCCTGCACCGATCTACAGGTTGCCGGGGCAGGAGGGATCCATGCTGTGCATGCGGCTTCCTCCCCCCTCCTCTCGGGCAGCACGGTCGGGGACTGAGTCAAGCAATCTCCAGCCTTCGCTGCTGCCAGGAGAGATGCTGCTGGCGGCAGAGGCTGGAGATTGCTTGACTCAGTCCCCGACCGTGCTGCCCGAGAGGAGGGGTGAGGAAGCCGCATGCACAGCCGCACTCCTCCCCCGGCAGCGTGGATCCCTCATACCCCGGCAGCCTGGTGTCTTCTCTTCTCCCCCTGCTGCAGCGCGGCTCCCGTTGCCTGTGACCGCGGGAGGTGAGCAGCGGGGTGGAGGGGGGGGGGACTGTGGGGGCTGGTGGTCCACTGGGGGGCCCTGTTGTCTTTGGTGCCACGGGCCCCCCGATGGCTTAATCCGGCCCTGCGCGCATGTGTATTTGGCACTGCAGTACTGGGGGCATATGTGTATCTGGCACTGCTGTGGGCATCTGTGTATCTTTCACTGCACTACTGGAGGTGTATGTGTTTCTGGCACTATTGGGGGTGTATGTGTATCTGGCACTGCACTACTGGGGGCATCTGTGTATCTGGCACTGCACTACTGGGGGCATATGTGTATTTGACACTGCACTGCTGGGAGCGTATGTGTATTTGGCACTGCTGTGGGTATCTGTGTATCTAGCACTGCACTACTGGGGGCATCTGTATATCTAGCACTGCACTACTGAAGGCATATGTGTATTTGGCACTATTGGGGTATATTTGTATCTGGCACTGCACTCCTGGGGTCATTATTTGTATCTGGCACTATATTGGGGTCTTTATGTGTATCAACTGCTCTCTCCCGGTGTAACCCAGGCACATATACTGCTGCTCTCTCCTGGTGTAACCCAGGCACATATATTACTGCTCTCTCCCAAAGTAACCCAGGCGCATATACTACTGCTCTCTCCCGGTGTAACCCAGGCGCATATACTACTGCTCTCTCCTGGTGTAACCCAGGGACATATACTACTGCTCTCTCCTGGTGTAACCCAGGCACATATACTACTGCTCTCTCCTGGTGTAACCCAGGCGCATATACTACTGTTCTCTCTCAGTGTAACCCAGACACATACACAATAGCTTGAAGTGGGTAGCGAGGTAGAGCTTTTTTTATTTATATACTGTGCTAGGTGGCGCCTTTAGTGGCTGGCCACTCCTCTATGGTCACTTGGCCACACCCCTTCTAGCATATGCAAATGCCCCTTAGTCGGCCCCTGTGATTACATTTCCCTGGTGGACCCTTCATGCCCCAGTCTGACACTGGGTGGAGGGGAGACAGAGGCGGGGAGAGAGGAGAAGGTGTAGGAGACTAGGGGGGAAGGATAAAGGTGGGAACAGGGGGCAAGATACATGATTAGGTAGACACTAGGTGATTGGGGGAATAGAATAAACTTGGACATAGTGTGAAGTAGGTAAATAGGTGGAGGGAAACTGGAAGTAGGAGTGGAGACTGTAAAGGAATCAGAGCAGAAGATTTGCAGAAATGCAGGTGAGCAAAGCAGTGTAATTGGGTGTAAATTTAATTTAAAGTGAAACAAAAGCATAGATAATATGGGTGTAGAAATTGATTTGGACTGTAAGAAATGACAGGATGTGGGTGAGGGTAAAAAGCTATGGTAATTCAAACAGGACTTTTAAGTGTTAGGAGGGGAGTATGTTCTGTGCTTTCTCTCCATTACTGCTGGTATCCGAGACATACAGTAGGTCACCTAGATAATGGTGACCTCTGACCCAGATGTGCTACTGAGCATGTGCTGCCTGTCCCTGCCAAGGGCGTAGCTACCATAGGTGCAGGGTGTGCAAGTGCTATGGGGCCCAAAGCTAAGAGGGGCCCAACTTCCCTGTCACAGTTACATGTGTTATACAGGTTGAGTCTCCCTTATCCAAAATGCTCGGGACCAGGGGTATTTTGGATATGGGATTTTTCCGTATTTTGGAATAATTGCATACCATAATGAGATATCATGGTGATGGGAACTAAGTCTAAGCACAGAATGCATTTATGTTACATATACACCTTATACACACAGCCTGAAGGTAATTTTAGCCAATATTTTTTATAACTTTGTGCATTGAACAAAGTGTGTGTACATTCACACAATTCATTTATGTTTCATATACACCTTATACACACAGCCTGAAGGTCATTTAATACAATATTTTTTAATAACTTTGTGTATTAAACAAAGTTTGTGTACATTGAGCCATCAGAAAACAAAGGTTTCACTATCTCACTCTCACTCAAAAAAGTCAGTATTTCGGAATATTCCGTATTTCGGAATATTTGGATATGGGATACTCAACCTGTATACATTTTTCACCATAGCTGATATGTAGCGGCCCTTACAAACTTTTGCCTTGGGTCCTGAAATACAGTATATCTAGTTACGCCCCTGTACCAGCTCATAGTACTGTGGTATAAAAGGAACTGGAGGGCTTTAAATTGTTAAATAATATGAACTGGGGCATTGCAATGTGGCACAATATGAAGTAGAGGCACTATAGTGTGGCATAATATGAATGGGAGCAGTAGCAGATCTTGTTACGGGGCACGCAGGATTTTTGCCCAGGGCGCCACCTTCCGGAGGGCGCCGCCGCCATGGCAAGATCCGCTACTGGTGGTGCCGTCCGGTGCTGTGCTGTGTGGTGCGCGATGATGGCATTGCGCACCGGACGGCATTGTGGGACCGGCACATAGATGCTAGGGGTCATAATTGACCCCTAGTGTCTATGCTGTGCTATGGGAGAGATGTCATGACGTCTCTCCCATAAATCCGAGGAGTGGCGCCGGCGGCCGGAGACGGAGGGCAGCAGTGGTCGGGAAGCAGGAGCGGGGATTGTGAGTATTTATTTATTTGTGATCGGCGCTACTGGGGGCACAGTATTGGGGGCACAGTACAGGGGGCACAGTATTGGGGGCACAACTGTTGAGGGCACAGCTACAGTGGGCATAACTGACCACGCCTCTTCTCCGAAGCCACGCCCCTATTTTTCACCCTGGGCGCCACAAGGCCGAGATCCGGCCTGTCCTGAACGGGAGCAGCACTGTAATATGGCATAGTAGGAACTGGGGACATTGTATGTCATAATGTGAATTGGTGGATCTGTGTTACATAATGTGTACTGGCAGCCATACAATGTAACATTATGTGAACTGAGGCACTACTAGGGTTCATACCATATACTAGTGCACTATTACGGGGAATAAAGTTAACTGCTGTGGAGAGGTGTCTCTCTAGACGCATTTGGACAGGGGCTATGGGGCCCACATAGTTCTGGCTATGCCCCTGGTTCATGCGTCTTCTCTCTCTATCATCCTGCTGCACAGGAGACTGGGTCCTATAGTGGGGTCACAAATGCTCACGGTGAAAGGGCCATTGCCACCACTAAGTGTATATACAGGTGTGTGCTAGCCTAAAACACACGCAACCTGCATTAACCCCATAAGTTCTGGTGATATTACATGTGTGACACCCCACTAGGGTATTATAGGTGCCCTTTATATGTTTATATATGTATGTGTAATTTTGCCGCTTCTGGGGAACCTTATGGATTGTGCCCCATGACTGACAATAATGTATGGCTGCTCCCATACTGGGACTCAGGGGAACATTGGTGACAGTGGACAAACAGCGGTTATCAATATCACCCCGCTGGAGCCGGCGCGTGAATAGAAACTTCTGGGGCTGCCGCGCGCCGGTCCCCCAAGGGACACACAGCAGGCACGAGAGAAAAAGAGAGACTGACCGTTGAAGAGCGGGGAAGGTGTGCTGCGTCAGAGAGAGAGCGGTGAACGGACGGAGAGGTGCGCGTCCCGGAGCCCAGCAGTCCCTAGTTGGCGGCGCTTGAAACAGTCACCCCGGCTAACGCATAAGAGATCCGGATCCCAGTGGCTGCAGGGGAAAGTGAGACGGAGAGCAATAGAGAGGCTCTCAGTGAAGTCCGGCCTCCAGGGGCGGTGAGCAGCGTCGTGATCGTTTCTGTGAGACCTCACCCGGAGGCGGAACCGGGGCGGAGACGGGTCCTGTTACCGTGCCCCACCCGGAGACAGAGGGGCTGCCTCTGGGAGTGATCACAACAAGAGGCGGATCTGAAGGCAGAGACTAATCCAACAGAGGGTCAGGTAACTGCATTGCCTGACAGCTGATGGGTGTATCCCATAATCACAGTCCTGCCTTTAGTTTAAACAGCAGTGCCTTTCCTAAGTAAGGGAGAGAGAGATAAAGTAAATAAATATACAGACCTGAGTGATTAGGAGAGAGATTTTTCATATAAACCCTGCACATTCGGCCAAATCAGTGCTCTCACCCAATTACTAACCCCTACAGCACCACATTTTGCAGAGACGTTGGATCTCCTAACAAACCTACGGGAGCTCTACATTTAACTCCTTCCTGGCTAAACAAAGCCGATACAGGAAAAGAAAAGTCGTAGACTCTCCAAGCCGCTGTACCCTCGGACCTAGTATAGGAAGGCTGCTGTATATACCAGAATTCAGTGAGGAAGCATTAGTCCCTTACGCACTTGTTAAGAAGGGTGCCAATCTGACCTGTTAATTCCAGGAAAACGACATAATAGAAATACACAGTTGGCGGTGCCGTCTATGACAGGAAGGCTGAAAGTGTAGCTGCAGCGACTACAGTTTTATGGCCCTAATAGCTTTCATTTGTACACCATTCCGACGGAGTAGTCAAATCTATCTGTAACAAAACAGTTTATTTAAGACAGCAACAACTCTGTTGATTGGCTACATTACCTGCGGAGGTAAAGTTGGAACAAGTAGTTTCAGGACTTAATTATCCCGGGCAACGTACCATACGAGAGCTCTCATTAATATCTTCATAGCCGTGAACGTGCTCTAGGGGACTTGGATTTAACTGTAATTTATTGTTTAAAACTATACTAAATCTTTGGTGATTTATTATATAAAGTAAGAGTTACCCTGTAGTTCACAGTTAATTCAATTGCTATTACCTAATAGACCAATACACGTAGCTCTTCAGATACACTCTAGTTTTAAATCCTAGAAGAATAACACGCATAAGGTTAATCATCTTACAGAGGTGTAACTAAGACAGAGTGGTCATTGATAATAGATAGCTCATCTGTAGGAAAAGCAGTTTACGTTGATTCTATTGAGTTTCCATGTCGGCAATATAACCTTGTGTGGTTCTTTTAATGTAAATTACAGTTATATTAAATTTTCTTGCTAAGGCTTATGATTAGCCAATAAAGTAAACTTCCTTTGGATACCAGAGTGTAACATTTTGATTTGAGCGCTCACCTGCATATCGCTGGACATCGCAGAGATAAAGGTAACCAGGCTCATTTTACCGTTTGTAACATTTAAACTTGGCGTCACGAACAGGATAGAATGTCGGAATCACAGGAACCCCAGACTCCGGCATCAACATCAACATCCACCCGGAGGAGACTACCCGCATCACCTGGTCAATCTCCGACAGGGCAGAACCAAGGTATAACATCGCCCATTACGATGCCATATTACTTTGGCGCTTCATGGCTTCCTACCTATTCGGGAGACATGCGTTCCACAGGAACCAGCCAGCTTAAGGAGTTTAGGAATAAGATGCGTTCCATGTTCAGGTTGTACCCGCTGAGCGAGGTACAGAAGGTGGAGATCATATTGGGACAGTTAAAAGGTTCTGCGCTGAGGGAGACAGAAGCATGGACGGAAGAAGAAAAGGAGACAGCAGAAGGCGTCCTGGAAAAATTGGGGCGCATTTTCGCCTTAAAAACAATCTCTAACTTAAAAAGTAGATTGTATGCTAGAAAACAAAGAGCTGGTGAGACACTACGGGATTTTGCTTTGGGGTTGCAAGAAGCAATGAGAGCAGTTCAAGCTTTGGACCCCCGCGAAATACAGCAAGCTGATGAAACGTTAATCAATCTCTTCATTGAGGGAGCACAAGAAGGAAACATTCAGTCTCAACTGAGAATGTGGCGGCGGCAACAACCGAAGTGTTCCTTTTCGGAGTTCAAGGAAGAAGTTTTTCAGATTCTGGGATTGAATTCCTGCGAGGATCCTGAATATGAAATATCCACCGAGCAAGAAGAAGGGGAAGAGGTAAAGGGAATCAAATCGCGCCCAAAAGCAGAAGTAGTATTATCTAAGGTGGTTACCCAACAAGCACAAACTCCATCCAAACAGGATTCGATCGGGATCTTAAATTCTAAGCTTACGGAGCTTACCTTGAACCTATCCCGAATGGGTCAGAAACTAGAAGAGTTAAGTAAAAATCAAGGTGTCAGTCAACGTCGGGAATGGCGACAAGATCGGGGAGGAAGGAATCGATCCCGCTGGGATCTACCAAGGGGAACAGGGAGGCGTCCTACTGATCAATTCGATGCCCAAGGGCGTCCTATATGCCGAGTTTGCCGGCAATGTGGCCACATCAAAAGAAATTGCCCCAATGGAGCTTTAAACGAGGAAACCCCGAGGCAGGGGACCGAACCTCGGGAAGATATGTATCAATAGGTCCGTTGTCCCAAAAGTGGGGGCCCAGATACGTCGGTGAATGCCCTCGCCTGAAGATCCAGATTGATGGTGTGGAAATGTTTGCTCTACTGGATACAGGCTCACAGGTTCCAACCATCCGACTCGATGAGTTTCTTCAACATTGGAGTGAACAGGACATTGTATCTCCACCAACCACCTGATTACATTTATTAGCTAGCAACGGCCAACCCATAAATTATAGTGGTTACTGGGAAACAGACATGAGAGTTGGCCGAGCAACCTTGAGCAGACAGGGTTGTCTGGTGACGACTGTGTCAAATGAATTCCTGCCCCCAGTCATACTGGGAATGAATATCCTCCGAAACTGTCCCGATGAGCTAGTAGACGCCCTTCGTAATGAAATGAGGACAGCTGCCCCGTGGGAACGGAAAACGCTTCACCAGACTGTTCGAATACTGGAAGGTCAGAAAAAATTTACCAATGACCAGGGAGCGGTTGGGAAGGCCCGAATTGCGGATCGACGACCTATACTGTTGATGCCCAACTCAGAGCACGTAGTCTGGTGCAAGGCTCGGATTGGCCCTGGCGGACACGATTATCATGCCATGACTGAGACCTGTGACCCTGACGGGCAACAGCCATTTGCCGTAGCTAAGACACTGGCTAAGGTGGTGCGGGGTAGAATACCTGTTCGCATATTGAACCCTCACAATTATCCAATTCATCTCTTCAGACACTATCCGGTGGCAAAGGTATTTCAAGTGGACTTTCAAGATGTTTTGGAGAAAGAGGTACTATCAGCACCCCAAGGAGTATTGACCGAAGGTTCTTCCACCATTATGAGTGAGAGCCCGTGGTGGAGTGGGATCCAAATTGGTGATCAAAACACTCCAGAGGAACAGCGAGAAGGGGTGTTAGAAGTAGTCCGAAGAAATTCAATAGCTTTCAGTCAACATCCCTCCGACTTAGGGAAAGCCGAAGGTGTGGATCACCATATTCATACAGAAAATCATCCTCCAGTCAAAGAAAGACACCGACCCCTATCTCCCGCAATGTATCAGCCGGTGCGTAAAATGATTGCTGAAATGAGAGACGCAGGGGTTATCCATGAGAGTCACAGCCCGTGGGCAGCTCCGATAGTTATTGTAAAAAAAAAAAGGATGGAAGTCTTCGGTTCTGTATGACCCACAAGGATGACCCACAAGGATGCCTACCCACTGCCAAGAATTGAAGAATCGTTGACCGCCTTGAAGACGGCGGCCTACTTCTCCACCTTAGATCTCACCAGTGGACATATTGGCAAATTCCGAAGGCACCAGAGGACAGAAAAAAAACTGCCTTCACCACTCCAATGGGTTTATACGAATTCGATCGGATGCCTTTCAGGCTCTGCAATGCCCCAGCTACGTTTCAGCGCGTAATGGAACACTGTCTGGGACACTATAATTTTGAGATGGTACTGTTATACCTAGATGATGTTATAATCTTTTCAAGAAATTACGAAGACCACCTCCGGCATTTAGAAGAAGTGTTCAAGCAGCTCATCAAATCTGGTCTGAAACTTAAACCGACTAAATGTCACTTGCTAAAACCCGAGGTCCAATACTTGGGACATGCTGTTAGCGCTGAGGGTGTCAAACCCAACCCGGAGAAGATACGCGTGGTACAAGCCTGGCCCATACCCAAGACCGTGAAGGAAGTGCGGAGCTTTCTGGGTTTTGTGGGTTATTATCGACGTTTTGTGGAGGGTTTTGCCAAAGTGGCAGCCCCGCTACATGAACTACTACGTGGCAAATCTGGACAGGAGAGGAGGAGTTCATCCTTAATCATATGGGGTAAGGATCAACAACGCTCTTTTGAATCACTCAAGGCCTCTACGGTAGCTGCTCCTCTACTTGCCTATCCGGATTACGAGAAGCCTTTCCAAGTTTATATGGACGCAAGTCATCGCGGACTAAGGGCGGTGCTGTCACAAATGCAAAATGGACGGGAAAGAGTCATAGCTTATGCCAGTCGAGGACTCCGAAAAACAGAGCGAAACAGCGAGAACTACAGCACATTCAAGTTAGAGCTGCTCGCTCTCGTCTGGGCCATCACGGAAAAGTTCAAGAACTATCTGGCAGCCACCCCGTTCGTTATCATAACTGACAATAACCCTTTGGCTCATCTTTCCACTGCTCATTTGGGAGCACTAGAACAACGCTGGGTATCCCGTCTGGCTAATTTTTGGTACACAGTCGATTACCGGAGTGGAAAGTTGAATGGGAACGCTGATGCACTGTCCCGCTTACCTACTGTAGATATGCCGGAAGTTGAACAAGACAGTGCGGAGGATGTAGAGACCCCGGTGTTTAAACCCCTGAACCAGGGATTAATAGTAACTTCGGAACCAGTTTCCACTCAGGCCACCTCGCCATCCAAAAGTCCTCATGCTGACTTATCCACAGTAGATTGGGAACAGGTCCAAAAGGAGAGCCCAATACTAAAAGAACTTATGGAACTGATTCGGCAAGAACAACAACTGAATAGGACACAGCGAGCTAAAGCGGACCCAGAGCTAGTAAAGTTGTTGCGACACCGGGACCGTATCCGGCTCCAGCAAGGACTCATCATACGTGTCAGTATCGAACCCAGCACACATCAACCCATCACGCAGATTGTAGTCCCAAAATGTCAGAGCAACCTCTTACTCCAGGCCTATCATAATAAATCTGGACATTTCAGCACACAAAAAACTGAGGCAGTTTTACGAAGGAGGTATTTTTGGATTGGCATGAGGGAAGACATTGTGAGATGGTGTCGTGATTGCATACCTTGTAATTTAAAAAGACCTCCAGCCAGCAATCAAAAGGATCCCCTATATTCCATCCGAAGCCAACGCCCTTTAGAGATCGTCGGCCTCAATCATGTAAAATTGGAGCCCAGCACCAGCGGGTATCAATATGCCCTAACAATGACTGATCATTATAGTAAATTCCTTGTGATTGTACCCACCAAAGACTTAACTGCAAAAACCACTGCAGAGGTATTTTTGAAACATTTTGTAAGGCCCTATGGATATCCTGCCCAGATCCTCACCGATCAAGGTCCTGCCTTTGAATCGCAACTGTTCCACGAACTTTGTTCGCTGTACGGCTGTCTAAAAGTGAGGACAACGGCCTATCACCCACAGGGGAATGGGTTATGCGAACGGGCCAACCGGACCATCACCGAGATGCTCAGGAGTTTGTCTGCAGAGAGGCGTACACAGTGGCCCGCTATTCTACCTGAACTTACCTACTTGTATAACAATACTGAACATTGTTCTACAGGGTTCACACCCTACTACCTCATGTTCGGCAGGCAGGGCAAGTTGCCCACAGACTTGGAACTGGATCCTGTTCTGATTGACCCGATAGATCCTAAGGTTGATTGGGTACGTGAACATCAGCAACGAATCAAGGCAGCCAGACAAGTTGTCGGGCAGAGGATGGAGGCCGTACATAGACGACAAGAAAAAGCGTACAATACCAATGTTCAGCCTCTTTCTTTACATGTGGGAGACAGAGTCTGGTTGAAGAAGAATCACCGCTCTAGCAAACTTGATGCTTTGTGGGAGGCTATTCCATATGTCGTGGTTGGTGTACCAGCCGGGGATATCTATACTTATCGGATCCGTCAAGATCACGAAGGGCCTGTCAAAGTCGTGCCCAGGGATCAGTTAAAACCATGCACTATGGAAGTTCCAGTAACAGGAGATTCCCCTGTGATAGAAGGGCAGGACACCCCAAAGGACATTCCACTACATGATCCTATAGAACTCCTATTGTTCATGGGCGGCACCGTTTCACCAGGTTCAGTAAGAACAGTAGCCACTGGCCCGATCCAAGAGGGGTCTGTTGCAAGTGAGGAGTGGTGCCGAAAGTGGTACAGTGGGGGGGTGAAGTATTTACTCCAGCCCATCGAAGGCCGGAACGCAGCACTAGCGGCATCCTACCTCTAAGGTACCGCGACTGAATATGCCTGTTCTAGGTCTACAACTGTAGATCTAAGCGAGTGAGACGGCCCAACCTTGTATGGTAGATCCAGAAAATGTGTGGAATACTAATTACTTTGCTATACTGTTATGTAATTAATTTAAGCAAGATATTAGTAAAATGTTAAAGATCAATTGTTCTATTATATGTCAAAAATGTCAACTGCGTGAGAACACGCATCGTTCTAGCAGGCATGCATGTGACACCCCACTAGGGCATTATAGGTGCCCTTTATATTTTTATATATGTATGTGTAATTTTGCAGCCTCTGGGGAACCTGGTGGATTGTGCCCCATGACTGACAATAATATATGGCTGCTCCCATACTGGGACTCAGGGGAACATTGGTGACAGTGGGCAAACACCGGTTATCAATATCACCCCGCTGGAGCTGGCGCGTGAATAGAAACTTCTGGGGCTGCCGCGCGCCGGTCCCCCAAGGGACACACAGCGGGCACGAGAGAAAAAGAGAGACTGACTGTTGAAGAGCGGGGAAGGTGTGCTGCGTCAGAGAGAGAGCGGTGAATGGACGGAGAGGTGTGCGTCCCGGAGCCCAGCGGTCCCTAGTTGGCGGCGCTTGAAACAGTCACCCCGGCTAACGCATAAGAGATCCGGATCCCAGCGGCTGCAGGGGAAAGTGAGACGGAGAGCAATAGAGCGGCTCTCAGTGAAGTCCGGCCTCCAGGGGCGGTGAGCAGCGTCGTGATCGTTTCTGTGAGACCTCACCCGGAGGCGGAACCGGGGCGGAGACGGGTCCTGTTACCGTGCCCCACCCGGAGACAGAGGGGCTGCCTCTAGGAGTGATCACAACAAGAGGCCGATCTGAAGGCAGACACTAATCCAACAGAGGGTCAGGTAACTGCATTGCCTGACAGCTGATGGGTGTATCCCATAATCACAGCCCTGCCTTTAGTTTAAACAGCAGTGCCTTTCCTAAGTAAGGGAGAGAGAGATAAAGTAAATAAATATACAGACCTCAGTGATTAGGAGAGAGATTTTTCATATAAACCCTGCACATTCGGCCAAATCAGTGCTATCACCCAATTACTAACCCCTACAGCACCACATTTTGCAGAGACGTTGGATCTCCTAACAAACCTACGGGAGCTCTACATTTAACTCCTTCCTGGCTAAACAAAGCCGATACAGGAAAAGAAAAGTCGTAGACTCTCCAAGCCGCTGTACCCTCGGACCTAGTATAGGAAGGCTGCTGTATATACCAGAATTCAGTGAGGAAGCATTAGTCCCTTACGCACTTGTTAAGAAGGGTGCCAATCTGACCCGTTAATTCCAGGAAAACGACATAATAGAAATACACAGTTGGCGGTGCCGTCTATGACAGGAAGGCTGAAAGAGTAGCTGCAGCGACTACAGTTTTATGGCCCTAATAGCTTTCATTTGTACACCATTCCGACAGAGTAGTCAAATCTATCTGTAACAAAACACTTTATTTAAGAACAGCAACAACTCTGTTGATTGGCTACATTACCTGCGGAGGTAAAGTGGGAACAAGTAGTTTCAGGACTTAATTATCCCGGGCAACGTACCATACGAGAGCTCTCATTAATATCTTCATAGCCGTGCACATGCTCTAGGGGACTTGGATTTAACTGTCATTTATTGTTTAAAACTATACTAAATCTTTGGTGATTTATTATATAAAGTAAGAGTTACCCTGTAGTTCACAGTTAATTCAGTTGCTATTACCTAATAGACCAATACACGTAGCTCTTCAGATACACTCTAGTTTTAAATCCTAGAAGAATAACACGCATAAGGTTAATCATCTTACAGAGGTGTAACTAAGACAGAGTGGTCATTGATAATAGATAGCTCATCTGTAGGAAAAGCAGTTTACGTTGATTCTATTGAGTTTCCATGTCGGCAATATAACCTTGTGTGGTTCTTTTAATGTAAATTACAGTTATATTAAATTCTCTTGCTAAGGCTTATGATTAGCCAATAAAGTAAACTTCCTTTGGATACCAGAGTGTAACATTTTAATTTGAGCGCTCACCTGCATATCGCTGGACATCGCAGAGATAAAGGTAACCAGGCTCATTTTACCGTTTGTAACACATGTACTAGTTAAAAGTGTATACCTGCGTTAATCCTGCATCCTGTTATCTGCTAGTTAATGAACTTATAAGCCTGTTTAAGTATTCTGACGTGTAAACTGACCTTTATTGCACACTGTTGACACCTATCAACACCATAGGTTCTGCCAATAACTATCACTGATGAAAGTTCCAGTAGATTCACTGCAATAATGTTGAGCCTGCAAGCAACCAGGTACAACACTAGAAGAGAAGCCAACCATCAGGAAGAATGAGCCCCTGCTGTAACCTGACAACTAACTTTTATATAGAATGTTGGTCATCAGTAAGATATTATTTATGATTATTTTAAATAGAGGTATTTTAATATCAAATAGTGTTTCTATTGGGTGAATTCTTCCACCCGGCTGAATCATTACGGCAACAGCTGCACTTTACAACAGTCCAAATTAGAACAAAACTGCTTGCTACCCCATAGGGCGAAGGGTGCGAGATGTGGTTCCATTGCCGGCATTTAAATGCTGTGGAAGCGGCAATTCGCACCCTTCACCTGCAACTGAATTCCCCCTATAGCTTAATCCATACAGGTCTCCTATAACGGGGGGGGGGGGGGGGGGGGGGGAGAAGCTATTTTTCTGTATGCAAATATAGAATCAATGATTTTAAATATATTTATATTTATTTTTCCTGTGTTAGCTACATTGCAAATAAACTGTATGGCAGCATTTTTCCTGACTGGTTAGACTTGTTTAATGTTATTTAAAGGCAGAGTCACAGAAAAAGAAACTCAATGAACTGCTTCAAACCCTGAGAGAAATGAAAGTTAGTAGGTACAGTAAACAAACTTGGAAAACGAAAGAATAAAAGGTGATACAAATAAGCACTTGTACCAAAGGTTGATGCGTCAGGGATAGGCTTACCTATAATTCATTTGGAAACGGATACAAAAGCTCTATGAAATGCATACAGGCAGCGTCTGTGTTTCCTCTGTCCAGTGTTATATGGCAGACCTGTACATTGTGGAATTTATACAGTACTCACCTAGCACAAGCCAGACGGACATCTTCACTTGAGAAAAGATCATGTGACCTGAAATGCTATGGAGATCACTTACAAAGCACACAAGTGTATGGGTATGCAGAAAAATAGTGGAGGAGGGTCATGCTGTGGAAAAGGTCAGTTCAAGACTTATAGGCCCTACACATTAGGCGATTTCACTGAACGATATGAACGTTCTCATTCATTAATGAACGAGAACTCATTCATATCGTTCAGTGTGTAGGCACCAACGATAAACGATGCACAGCCCCGCGCTTGTTCATCGTTGGTGCCAGGTCGCTTATACATCCAGGCCAATATGGACAATCTCGTTCATATTAGCATGCATTGCTTTGGGGCCAGGTGACAGTAGCAGTGAAGAAACTTCACTCACCCCTTTCACTCCCCCCCCCCCCCCCGCCGCCGGGTCGCCAATATTGGGCGTCGGCACCTCAGCGGTATATCGCCTAATGTGTAGGGCCCTTAAGTCGAGCTCAGGGTAAAAATTTCCTTAGGTGCACTCCTATCTCTGCGCTCCTCATAAATTTGGACCTGACATTCAGGGAGGAGATAGGAAGATCTTCTTCTTTCAGACCTTTATATCCAGGCTGTGAATGGTAAGTGACCTTGACTGTGCAAATGCAGCTGCAGGACAATATGGGATACATTATGTGACCGGCGGTCACAATAGCCGACACCAGGATCCCGGCATCTGAAAATCCAGCTGATTGTCATGCCAACCACCAGGGACTATTCCCACTCCTGGGTGTCCACGACACCCATAGAGTGGGAATAGAACCTGTGGCGAGCACATTAAGCCACCGAGCCTGCTGCACGGTTGAGAGTAGTGAGCCCACAAGGGGTTTCGTTCCGCTCGCCACTCCCCTGCCGGTCATCTAGCAGCCAGGATGCCGCTATCGGTAATGTGACCGGCAGTCTCCTGACCGCCTGTCACACATACCCAACGCTGACAATACATAGCATACCTAGGAATAACTTTTCAGATGGGAGCACTCTTGAAAAAGGCTGCTAGTACGACTGAAACCCATTGAGAAGAACTCACAGCTCTACACATAGGACTCATCTGTTCAAGGAACTATAGTACTATCCCATATGTGTTAGTAGCACTTGTGCAATGCAGAGGGCTCCAAGTGTGACTGCTGACTCCACGCTGCAGCATGACGGCTGCGGTGCTTCAGTACAGTCCCAGTTAGCCCTTCTGCCACAGGAATTGGAAGTGGATATGGCTTCTGTGAGTAACCTTGCAGTTAGCAGTGGTGTATACAATACAATGTTGCTGCAGTCTAGCAAGTTGGAATCCAGGGGCAATTCATTTCCTCTACACTGTGCAATTACCACACAAGATTAGGTGCATACAGATAGTGACTGCAATCTCTGCCTTAGCAAGCGGTAGCAAACCCATGGCTACTTCTATAGAACAGGTGTAGTCCCAACTGTTGTGATCACTGCTGACTCACTAGCCCTGTCAGAACTGTCAGTGGGGAACCAGGCATTGTGTAGGAATCTAACTCATTTGACGGGCTAAGAGCAGGGACAACTATTCGCATAGGCTTAATGGGCAGTTGCCCAAGGGTCCCATGAGTATTAAGGCTTAAGCTGATATATGAAGGTTCCCTTTTTCCAGGGGTACCAGATTTTTGAAAATCAGCGCTGGGGAACCGGAGATATCCAACTTCAAAGTAGTGGTTCCCATCTGAGCCTGTTAATTGTTCTTCCTAGCCAGTTATCTTGGGTTCTGTCTGACTTAAGAGTTTTTCTGAAGGTATACTGCAAAAGCTGAGACTCTAGTTTTTTTTTATCCCACTGAAAGCTAAGAAATCTATTTCCAGGAACTGGAGATATCTGCAGTCTAACAAGCTGCCCTCCCACTGGAAAAGTACACTGGGGAACAAAAAAATAGTACTCACGGGTCCTATTTTCGCATTAGATCTACGCTATAGCTGAATTGGCTCCAGTTTTCAAATTAATACAAAATTATAAAATTCTACCATTTTCTCCATTTGAAGTACTTTACTAGTCTAGGCCATTTAACTTAAGAGAATAGACTTAGTTTTGATTTTATATTTTTTAAACTACCCTCTTTCAACAATAATAAGAATTTGTGTTATTTGTGATAACATAGCTGGTAGTCATGTTTGAGACACACAACATATATCTCCTCACTAACGCTGGGAGGAGGCATGGCAGTGCACTGCTAAGCCTGCTGGGACATCCTCAGACCACAGCCACGCCTTCTCCCAGCATACAGAGAGGAGCAACGGAGAGGACTGAGTGATGCAGTTAGAGCAATGAAGCAACGAAGAGGACCTACTGTTCCTTTGTTTGGCCCTCTCTCTGTCCCACAACAACCGTTTTCCCGCCGGTTGGGCTTGTTTTGTTCTGTACGTCCTCGGCTTTTGCTGGGAGTTAGCAGTGAATGAGAAGCAAAACATTTTTGTTGTAAAAATTTGTTCTTCTCGGAGATGGTGTGCTAACAACGCTGATGTTTTTTGTTATATTTGTGGCAAATATAGTGTGGCAAAAGAAAGAAAATATATAACTGTATTCGTAAAACAAGCATATCAGGCTTATTTTGGACATCACATAAGCCAGCAAGACAAGATATAGGTACCTCACAAAGTTTGTAAAACCTGCATGGAATCACTCTGCAATTGGATTAAAGGTGATCGAAAAGGGCTTAATTTCGGCATACCTATGACGTGGTGTGAGCCAAAAGATAACTAGAGTGCCTGATATTTTTGTGCTGTAAATGTGAAGGGTATGAATTGATTTAAGAAACGCAAATAAGAAAACCCAAGTATGAATTCTGCAAAGTAACCGATACTACATTACGAAGATTTACCTGTACCATCATTCAGCTCTTTGGGGGTCATTCTGACCTGTTCGCACGCAGCGGTTCTTCGCTGTGGTGTGAACGGGTTGGAAATGCGCATGCGCGGCGGATGCATTGCGCACATGCATCATTACCTGGTGACTATAGTCGCCGGGCAACGCCGCCGCCAGTGACAAATGTGATCGCAGCGGCGATTGCAAGAAGATGGACAGGTGGGAGGCTTTCCGGGGCGAATACTTACTGTTTCCTGCTGTTTTCGGGGAGTGGTAAGAAAAACGCAGGCGTGTCCAGGCGAACGGAGGGCGGATGTCTGACGTCACAGCCGGGACCTGCATCGCTGGAGCCGTCGCACAGGGTTAGTAGGTCTAGGGCTAGTCTTGTTTTGTGTGAAACTTTTTTAGCATAGCAGGGCTGCACAATCGTTCGCAGCCCTGCTATGCTAAAATACACTCCCCCATAGGCGGAGATTGTTGCTTGGTGCGATCAACTCGGAATGAGGGCCTTTGTGCGCAGTCGAATGTGATGATGTGGAAATGTTAATTTAATCCAATGCAAGTGACAACACTGATGAAATTGAGTTTGAAGAATGTTCCTTTACTCCAAACAAATTTTCTCAAAAGGAACAAAACGATTTAATTTGTGACTTGATTTTATCGAAAAAAGGAGCTGAGCTTTTAGCATCCAGACTTCAAGAAAAGCACTGTCTTGAGCTGGATGTTACTCTAACATTGTATGGAAATAGAGAGCAAGCCATACTGCCGTTCTTTAGTCAAGATAACAATCTTGTGTATTGCAACAATACTCCTGAACTTCTCAAGATGATGGGCTTAACAGAAGACTGGCGGCTCTTTTTGGATAGTTCTAAAAGGAGCGTAAAATGCGTATTACTGCATAATGGAAATACATTTCTGTCGATTCCTATCGGTCAATCAACAAAACTTAAATAACTGTATGAAAATATCAAGTTAGTTTTAGAAAAAATTGCTTATTCTCAGCATTAGTGGTCTGTTTGCGTTGATTTAAAAATGGTAAACTTTCTTCTTGGGCAGCAAAGTGGATGTACTTAGTATCCTTGTCACATATGTTTATGGGATAGTCGTGCAAAACAAAAGCACTGGCAGCAAACCGTATGGCCTCCAAGAGAAGTTATAACTGTAGGAGAAGCCAACATCATTCATGAGCCATAAATCGTCAGGAAAAAAAATCATACTGCCGCCTCTCCATATCAAACTGGGTTTTATGAAACAATTTGTAATAGCATTGGACAAGTCAGGTGATTGATTCACGTATATTTGTCAAACATTTCCATCTCTTGGTACTGAAAAATTAAAGGCAGGAATTTTTGACGGCCCACAGATACGGAAACTGGTAAAGGATGCAAATTGTACCACATCTATGACTGAAACCAAATCTGAAGCATGGCTGAGTTATGTGTCTGTCATTGAAAAATTTTTAGGCAATCAGAAGGCAGACAACTATCAGGAATTAGTCCACAACATGCTAAAATATTTCAACAAAGTACAGTAGGTGCCAACATGAGTATTAAAGTACTTTTTTGTACAGCCATTTAGATAATTTCCCTTGAAATCTAGGAGATTTAAGATAAGAACAAGGTGAATGGTTCCACCAGAATATTCAGGTAATGGAAGAAAGATATGAAGGAAGGTGGGATCGTCACATGATGGCCGATTACTGTTTGCAGACTGGCTGCAACAAGAATACAAAAGAAAATCCTGCAAAAAACGGTTCTCATAGCTTCCTAACACTTATACAGGTTGAGTATCCCTTATCCAAAATGCTTGGGACCAGAGGTATTTTGGATATCGGATTTTTCCGTATTTTGGAATAATTGCATACCATAATGAGATATCATGGCGATGGGGCCTAAGTCTAAGCACAGAATGCATTTATGATTCATATACACCTTATACACACAGCCTGAAGGTCATTTAATACAATATTTTTAATAACTTTGTGTATTAAACAAAGTTTGTGTACATTGAGCCATCAAAAAACAAAGGTTTCACTATCTCACTCTCACTCAAAAAAGTCCGTATTTCGGAATATTCCGTATTTCGGAATATTTGGATATGGGATACTCAACCTGTATATGTAATTATCCTGTGTATTTTTATAATATTTTATGAATCCAGTTTAATCAGATTATAAAAAAAATCTTTCTAACTACTTTTAACATTGTTTAATTAAATTTTTCATAAATATTACAGACATATTCCTATCTCAAAAACTAGAACCAACTGATAAATAAGCATGGCATATTCATGATCAGGATCAAGAACAAATAATCAAAATCGACTCTTAAATCCCTGACAATAGATTGACTGACTGTTTCCCAGTGTTGTGAATATTAATCTCACTCTACTATCCATCCCTCCGCTGCGTATTAAAGACCCCCTACCACCCTGGAAGTCATGTACCAGGCCGGTACTTTCAGCCCAATTCCTCCTTCTACAGTTTCGTGTTCTCCCTTCCAGCCCATCTCCCAACCTTCTGTGCAGTAAATGACATCTCCTGCCGCCCATGGGACATAAAAATTTTAAGTGTCAGCCCCATTTATCAATATTGCAATGCAGGAAATATCACTGATATCTACTGGTTACAGTCCTGCCACAATAATCTCCACAAGCCCCATACATGGCGATGTAGAAATTATGCTATTCATCAATTTACGAAAATAATCTATTTTTAGAAATTGACACCACACTGCATTTTGTGCATAAAAAGGAACTTTTCAGATCCCTTTCTGCTGTCTCCCCACTGCCTCCAGCTCAGTGGCCAGAGTCTGCAGCCTCCTGTGCCCAGTTCCTGCCAGCAGCCCACAGACTCCATTTCCCTGTGCACAGATCCTGCCCACAGCACTTGTCTTTCATCCCTCTGGTGCTCAGCTCCTGCCACCAGTCTCCATCCCCCAGTGCGCAGCTCCTGCAAGCAGCCCGCATCTTCCATCCCCCGATGCCCAGCTCCTGCAGCAGCCCGCTGCGTCAACCCCCTGGTGCACAGCTCTAGCCAGCAGTCTGCATTTCCCGGTGCTTAGCTCCTGCCCACAGTCTATATCTGCCATCGCCCGGTGCCCAGCTCCTGCTAGCAACCCGCATCTTCCAGCCCTTTGTGCCCAGCTCCTGCCCGCAGCCCGCATCTTCCATCACCCTGGTGCCCAGCTCCTGCCAGCTGCCCATAGCCTCCATCCCCCTGATGCCCAGAACCTGCCAGTAGCCTGCAGCCCCCATCCCCCTGGTGCCCAGCTCCTGCCAGCAGCCTCCATCCCCCGATGCCCAGCTCCTGGCCGCAACCCACATATTCCATCCCTCTGGTGACCAGGTCCTGCTTTCAGCCTCCATTTCCCCAGTACCCAGCTTCTGCCCCCAGTCTGCATCTTCTATCCCCTGGTGCCCGCAACCCAAACCTTCCATCCCCTGGTGCCCAGCTCCTGTCCGCAGCCCAAATCTTCCCTCCCCTGGTGTCCAGTTCCTGCCAGCTAAATAGATAAATAGTAATGTAACACACTGAGTGGTCCACTCCTGCACCTTGGACACAGCACAGAGACATAGCCGGTGCAGACACAACATCTCCCCACCAGCCATGTACGCATCTATGTCCCTTTGGCATACCACCCACCATGACCCTCTCCAGGAGGGACAAAATGCTCTGCTCCTGGACTTTTCTCTTAATATATGATTGCTGGCACCTGTGTTGAACAGATTAGTGAAAAGTGTTTCAGCAAAGGTGATGGCAATCATAAATAAGAGGGAAGTCCAGGAGCAGAGCATTCTGTCCCTCTTGGAGAGGGTCTTGTTGGGACGTATGCCTTGGCCCTTGCAGCCTCTGTCTCGGAACTCCATTCCCCAAGCAACGTATATAATATATAACAGATAGGTAGTCGGGGATCTGCGGCTGATTCCTTCCAGCCAGGGAAACCAGTGGAGAATAGAATGCAATGTCATATTAGATGTACTGAAAGTCTTTCATAGGTCATCCATAGCAATAAACCCAAATGGGATAAATAAGTGATGGCTGAGTCAAAAAATTGGATTTTATATCCAATGGATAGGTGGATCACAAAAATTGACTGAATTCAAAGGGCAATTTTAGACAATGTGAATGCCCTCCAAGCATGTGTCTATACTCCATTGCACTTGGAGGATAAACACATGCTTGGAGGGCACATTTACATTGCTAGTTATATCTAGAGCACATAACCAAGTGTTGTCTGGTAAGGTTCCCAATGCATCTAGTTGTAATTATAGACATGTGGTGTCCTTCAGTTATTTATCTCTGTTTTCCACACAGGGTTGTAGATAAATGTCAAGAAATGCAGAAACATTACTATACAAAAAGTCTCTGGCAGATATAATTTCCAACAGAACAAGAAAGATTTCAAGATCTGGACCTTTGTAGTGAACATTATTCATAAGTAGTTCTGGGGAAATTGCACCTGCCATAAGTGCCAAAGTCGATGCCACAGAGGCCCTAGTCTGATGGGGCAACTGCATTTGCCATAGGTGCCACAGTTGATGCCACAGACGCCATAGTCAGATGAGGAAACTACACCTGCCATAGGTGCCACAGCTGATGCCACAGATGCCATAGTCAGATGGGGAAACTGGTCTTGCCAAAGGTTTCACAGCCGATGCCACCTAGGCTATAGTTTTAAGGGGAAACTGCACCTGCCTGCGATAGGTGCCACAGCCAATGCCACAGAGGCCATAGTCTTAAGGGGAAACTGCACCTGCCTGCGATAGGTGCCACAGCCAATTCCACAGAGGCCATAGTCTTAAGGGGAAACTGCAATTGCCTGCCATAGCCGATGCCACAGAGGCCATAGTCTTAAGGGGAAACTGCACCTGCCTGCGATAGGTGCCACAGCCAATGCCACAGAGGCCATAGTCTTAAGGGGAAACTGCACTTGCCTGCCATAGCCGATGCCACAGAGGCCATAGTCAGCTGGGGAAACTGCACCTACCATAGGGATGGTGCAAGTGTCGATGGTTTGTGCAATGGTGCAGCGATCGTGGCCCGTCAAGAATTACCAGTGGTGTAACAACGTGCGGAGCTGCTGAAAGTGGGTGTCTCCATGCTTGCATATTCAAAAAATTCCACTTCTGAGTCAGGCTCTAAATAAGGTGAATAGTTTCTATCTCTCTTCCAAAGAGAGATTACAGGACTCAGCCAAGCAGCAAATTAGATAAAGACACACTGTGGATTTCCTCACAATACCCTATCAGCTATGCAGTCAGGTAAAACTGTGTGTTGTATGCAATTAAAATAGTGTTGATAATAGAAAGTGTAAGTAAAAGCAAACAGCAGCCCCAATCTGTAGGGCATAAGTTTTACATTGTAAATTTGTATGTGTATTGTACATGTCGTATCTGCAAGTCAAATAACATGATAAATGGTAGTTTTCTGGGCGGGGTTGACAAGCATGTTTCATAAAAATGAAACTATTTAGCCAGCAGATAGAGACGAAAAGAAAGCATGAAGTATAATTTCAAGCTGTGTAAACATTTAGTAACATTCTCAGAAAATAAAACAATAAACTGTATTTACATTTGTTGAGGGCACAAACCATAAACATGTTAGTTGTGGTATTATACAGTGACACTGATAGGTACAAACATGCACAGTGGCCCTTTATGCTGTACCAGTCTTTGTGTGGCAGCTCTTAATTTTCCATGTAAGCATGTAGATTATGGCCGACCTGTCAGCGTTTGATAAATGTTATACCTTTTAATGGGAGAAGCTGGATGTGTCGCTGCATAGTCTAGCATAGGTGCATGAATGTTCACCTATGTCATTCTGAAATCTTTTCACTTTTTGGGGAAGAGTCATACATATGAGATAAATGTACTTTATGCCAAGGGATTGAAAAAACCTAACTTGCCTAGTGGTTGATGGCCTCACTGATTAAGCGGGGGATGCAATGAAGATTGTGGACACAAGGGAAAGATGACAAAGTTGTACATGTATAAGCTTGCTCAGAGGTTCACCGCTGAGACCAATATGCGCACAATAGGGGTCATTCCAAGTTGATCGCTCGCTGCCGATCAGTTAAAAAAACGGTAAAACTGCGCATGCGTATGCACCGCAATGCGCACGCGCGTCGTACGGGTACATACAGCATTGTTGCTGTGCAATGCTCCTAGCGAAGAATCCATTCGCACAACCGATCGCAAGGAGATTGACAGGAAGAAGGCGTTTATGGGTGTCAACTGACCGTTTTCTGGGAGTGGTAGGGAAAACGCAGGCATGTCCAGGAATTTGCAGGGCGGGTGTCTGACGTCAATTCCGGGACCGGACAGGCTGAAGTGATCGCAAGGGCTGAGTAAGTTCAAACTTACTCAGAAACTGAAAAAAAAAAAAATTTGTACTGCTTGGTTGCCCATGCGATCGCACACGTGCAAAGCGAAAATACACTCCCCAGTGGGCGGCGACTATGCATTTGCACGGCTGCAAAAAATAGCTAGCGAGCGATCAACTCGGAATGAGGGCCAATGTTCCCTATGTTTCCACATTTTTACATAAGCAGCGGATGTGAGACGCTACAGTGGGCGTATCTACAACTAAAATGTGGCTGAGAAAGTATTGCAGCCAATCACATTCAGCCAAACAAAACTTGACTAAACGTGGGCTATTGTATGCCTCCGATTCAACCGATGCTGTTTAGAAACCAGCTGCCCATTACATAGAATAATTAACTCTCACAAAGGATGTGTCCAGGTCCACTTACACGAGCGGAATTAACCTGCCCCATTCAAAGGGAAGCTCTCCAAAACTGCCCACTTGCATCATCTGTGGCCACTGAAGTATTAAAATAAAGGGATGGATGGATAGGAGTCTCAAACAATCCAATATACAGTGCATCTGGAAAGTATTCACATCGCTTCACTTTTTACACATTTTGTTATGTTATAGCCTTATTCCAAACTGGAATAAATTCCTTTTTTCCCCTCAAAATTCTACACACAATACCCCATAATGACAACGTGAAAAAAAGTTTTTTTTTCAATTTTTGCAAATTTATTAAAAATAAAAAACAAATAAATCACATGTACATAAGTATTCACAGCCTTTGCTCAATACTTTGTTAATGCACCTTTGGCAGCAGTTACAGCCTCAAGTCTTTTTAAATATGCCACAAGCTTGGCACACCTATCTTTGGGCAGTTTCGCCCATTCCTCTTTGCAGCACCTCTCAAGCTCCATCAGGTTGGATGGGAAGCGTTGGTGCACAGCCATTTTCAGATCTCTCCAGAGATGTTCAATCAGATTCAAGTCTGGGCTCTGGCTGGGCCACTCAAAGACATTCACAGAGTTGTCCTGAAGCCACTCCTTTGATATCTTGGCTGTGTGGTTAGGGTTGTTGTCCTGCTGAGAGATGAACCATCGCCCCAGTCTGAGGTCAAGAGCGCTCTGGAGCAGGTTTTCATCCAGGATGTCTCTGTACATTGCTGCATTCATCTTTCCCTCTAACCTAACTAGTCTCTCAGTTCCTGCCGCTGAAAAACATCCCCACAGTATGATTCTGCCACCACCATGCTTCACTGTAGGGATGGTATTGGCCTGGTGATGAGCGGTGCCCGGTTTCCTCCAAACATGATGCCTGGCATTCATGTGAAAGACTTCAATCTTTGTCTCATCAGACCAGAGAATTTTGTTTCTCATGGTCTGAGAGTCCTTCAGGTGCATTTTGGCAAACTCCAGGCGGGTTGCCATGTGCTTTTTACTAAGGAGTGGCTTCCGTCTGGCCACTCTACCATACAGGCCTGATTGGTGGATTGTTGCAGAGATGGTTGTCCTTCAGGAAGGTTCTCCTCTCTCCACAGAGGAATGCTGTATCACTGACAGAGTGACCATCGGGTTCTTGGTCACCTCCCTGACTAGGGACCTTTTCCCCCGATCGCTCAGTTTAAACAGCTGGCCAGCTCTATGAAGAGTCCTGGTGGTTCCGAACTTCTTCCATTTACGGATAATGGAGGCCACTGTGCTTATTGGGACCTTCAAAGCAGCAGATATTTTTCTGTACCCTTCCCTAGATTTGTGCCGCGAGACAATCCTGTCTCGGAGGTCTACAGACAATTCCTTTGGCTTCATGCTTGGATTGTGCTTAGACATGCACTGTCAAGTGTGGGTCCTTATATAGACAGGTGTGTGCCTTTCCAAATCTTGTCCAATCAACTGAATTTACCACAGGTGGTCTCCAGTTAAGCTGTAGGAACATCTCAATGATGATCAGTGGAAACAGGATGCACCTGAGCTCAATTTTGAGCTTCATGGCAAAGGCTGCAAATACTTATGTACATGTGATTTCTTAGTTTATTTTTAATTAAGTTGCAAAACTCTCAAAAAAACTTTTTTCACGTTCTCCTTATGGGGTATTGTGTGTAGAATTTTAAGGGAAAAATGAATTTATTCCAGTTTGGAATAAGGCTGTAACATAACAAAATGTGGAAAAAGTGAAACGGATGCACTGTATATACAGGACAGTCCTGAAATATTTCTTGTACTATGCAGAGCTACTCTTTCATATCTAGTATATAATACAAATGGCATGCTTGGTGCTTACTACATTCTCCAAACACAAACACCATTTGGATAACTCAGTGTGGTGTCTACTACTGTACAATACAGAGTCAGGCCCCAAACATAGAGATCATAAGGCCAAAATACAGATAAAGTTTAATTTTCCACATATAGTATGAGAATGGCGAAGTAAGGAAAGAAGAAGTACTCCATAGTGACTTCTAATTACAAGGAAGATGTATTGTCATGTATATAATTTAAGTGGTCAACCAGTAGTCCTGCATACAACATAGAGCACTCCATACAGATCTCCATTTTCACATACTATTGCTTTTTTACTGTTAAGTGTGGGAGTTCATGGCAGATGCAGTGCAGGAAATGTTTACAACAAAGTCAGTTATGCACACGCTTCCATAGGAAACTCCAAATCGCTCAGTCTGTAAATATCTTCACTACCGGCCCAGTGAGCAGCTACGAGGCATTACTTTGGAATTCAACAGGGAAATGCTCTTAACGAGTAAAGTATTCAAAATTCAATTTCTACTATGTGGTTTTTCAACATTCTAGCTGCTCCAAGATCTGTCTGTCCTTTTCACTCAGACTACTCCTATTAATGTTATGTATGAACATCTAGCATTGTATTTGTGTACCCTTACATTTTATCTAGCAACAAAAGGGATAGAATGTCACATTATAATGTACCAATACATAAAGAAAGGTTAGGAACATGAACATCCAACTATGTCATTATGTATGTGATCAATAAATACATTTGGTGCAAAAACATGCACAGTCACATCCTAAGGATTTGCATGGCTGCCTGCAATTATTATTCTATTATTAGTAATATTATCATTATTTATTAAAATAACAACATTGTACTATCAAATAACTCTATACAGGTACATCACCTAAAACCTCAACCTCATAACTGGAAATCAGAGGTGAGCAGGTCCCTCCAACCCCCACCCTCCAGACATTCAGGGGCTGATTATGAACAGGCCACAATGCCGAAATGTACACAAATGGATGTTTTTCACCTGCACATGCGTTTCATTTGTTAAAAAGTCCCACAGCGCATGCGTACCAAGACATTAGCATACAGAGTCACAGGACCGATTGAAATGCATGGCCTCAAAAATGTTTTGGAAATGTATTGGGCATTCCTAGAAGGTGACCATTCATATTCAGATGCATGGAGATACACTGTATTATCAGTGTGCTATGTGAGATTCGCGGGTGTGTCACATAACTGGTTGCAACCTCAGATGTTTAATCGCTTACATTGGAGGCCAAACTGTGACATAGATTCTGCACTTATGGTAGCATAGGCTGGTGCATGTTTCCATGGTGCATCCGATGGTTGCACCTAAAGACGCATCAAGCGGGACCGTTTTGTCTTAATATGCACAAACTGGGTGGCCCATTCCGTGCAAATTCAGGCGCAAGGAGAGAGGTTGTATCAGCTGAACCAAATTTTACTATTCAGTATTTTGTTTAAGAAGAAAACCCAGTCTGTCAAAGAAAATGTATATTTCTTTACAATATGTAATGATGGATACATAGCTTTAGCTTTACTCATTAAATACCTGGGAGCACTAAGACTAGCAACAACAAACATGACATACTACCAAAGGAAACAAGCATTGGTAATGCATGGTGCTTTTGGAGAAGAAAACAAAACATAACTTTTTATATTTGTGAGACTGCAGCTACTGTAAATGGAAGGCTGCTCATTGTTGCCTACATATACAAGATCTATGTGCATAGCAAATGCAGTTCCAAATTAGACTGTTCAAGACCTGCAACCTTTTATATTGTTCAAATTTAATGGGATGACTTCTAATAAACATATATAAACACGTGAAAGGCTCTCTCTTCAACAAAGTATATCAATCTTATATTTAGACCAGTAATACCTACTATATTTGCTTTAGGTATGAAATCTCGCCTAGTCGGGATCCGTATAGTGAAATGACTGACAGGGAAATCCCAACAGCTTCCGGGTAGGTATTTCATCCTACCCCAATCTCTACACCTGAGCCAAATCTACCCCTCACGTAGCCTAACCCTAACCTTCCCCTTGCGCAGCCGAACCCTGACCTCTTGCAGCTTAACGCTAACCTCCCCCACCCCCACAACCTAGCCCTCCCCCTAGCGCCTAACCCCAACACCCGGTACATATATCTCTGAATTCTGTCAGGATTCTGATCATCAGGATCCCGCTGTTGATATTCGGAGTGTTGGGATCCAAACTGCCGGGATTTTGACCATATCCCCTATATTCCTTTGCCTGAAAATCCAGAAATGTAGATTTATTTGTGAAGGATAACATTAATATATGGAATTAGCTTTAAATATTATATAGCGTATCCCAAATTAATAGATTTTTGGATATCTAGTTCAGTCCTTTAAAGATTATAGGTCAAATATTACCAAATATATATTAGATATACTGTACATATCTTATATTACATTTGTTGACATGTAGTTAAGTGGTTAATTGCTAAGTACTTTCTCTAAACTGTGTGATATTGTATATGACTCATCTGTCTAAATAACATCATGTCTGAGTAAATATTATTCACCAAACTTAAAGGCCAGACTGTCTAGTCCCCAGATGCAAGACGTGAATACCTCTTTATAAAGTATCTGCATGTGTACAAGTCTGTCACTGTGTTATTGGAACACCACAGCGCTGTACTTTGGTACAGTACTTAGCCCAAGAGAGATTGATACCTTATCACATAGCTGCCAACTGTTGCGATTTTTGTGGGACAGTCCCATTTTTTGGGGGCAATGTATATCTGGCACTGTGGGGCAATGTATATCTGGCACTGTGGGGCAATGTTGGGGGGGGGGGGGGTGTTGGGAGGCTCCTGTCACTCACTGTCCTGCTTAGCACAGAGTGCTTGGCATGCCACCACTGAGAAGGAAATGGGGGACTTATTGGGAGTCCGTCTTTGCCAGTTCCAAATTTTGTGAGGTATGCCTTATCGAACTGATTACTGCAAGTGAAGCTGCTGCCCACAAATGAAATGAGACGCCCACCAGATCTATTACAAACTCATTTGCAATTGCATACTCATTTGCAGCATATACGTAAGAACGAGAAACAGTGAATGCTAGGCAGGCTCGGCGACAGGGGGAAAGAAATGGGAAACCTGTGCAGGGTCCAGAGGTTCCAAGGAGTTCCCAGTCTGGATGACCGCAAAAAGCTTAAAGGATGTTCTCACTATATGGTTTGGAATTAATAATTTATTAAAGGCCTTATGTCTTGGAGTACAGTCATACAAGTTTTTAATTTACATTATCTCATTTTGTAAGTACTTATTGTTTTTATTTTTTCAATTAAAAAAACATGTAAAGTAAAAATAAAAGTTATATTTTATTTTGGGGTTTTTTTTCTCTCCAAGTGCACCACACAATAGCAATGCTTGCTTTCTTTTTTGTGATATGTACATTCAGACTCAAGGATGTATACCAGGGAAGGGCTAGTATTTAGCAGAAAGTCACAGATGTGACTGCAGCAAAAGACATGCGTATGGACGCCATTGCATCAGCCCCTCATTTTGTCAAGCCATTCTTTCTGCCTGCCAAAACTTCAAGGCTACTAGTCTGCATCTAAACTTCTGCAGATGGTGAAGTAACCAAAATAATACCAACACCAACCCCAATGTCATAATATCGCCAATGCCACATTTATGTCATGCTAACACCATCACCACCTCCAAGTCAAACTAACCCTATAACCACCTCATGCATGCTAATACTATCCCTGTACCCATGTCATACTACCACACTATCACCACCGATACTGTATGTCACGCTAACACTATCAACACCCTCTTGTCATATTAACACTAGTGGTGCAAGTAGAAATAATGTCTTATAAGTACTGTGTGCGCGCGACAAAAAATGGGTGTGGCCACATGCCACATGGAGCGTGGCCAATGAAAATGGAGGCGTGATACCAGTGCCGCAACTAGTCATTTTAGCGCTGTGTGCAAGAAATGGCATTGGCGCCCCCCACCTCATGCAAAACATGGGCAGTGCGCGCCGTAGGCGCGCGTAATTTTTTTAGGGGTGTGGCTTCATGGGGAAAGGGTGTGGCCACAAAATAATACAATTCATACTACGGTGCACAGTAGTCTCCATTATTCAAATTACACCATACAGTAGCGCCACTACACCAGGTAGAACCCCTTTTTACACATTACGGCAGACAGCATCCCCTTTGTACACATTACGGCAGACAGTCCCCCTTTTTACACATTACGGCAGACAGCATCCACCTTTTTACAAATTACGGCAGACAGCGCCCCCCTTTTTACACATTACGGCAGACAGTGTGCCCTTTTTACACATTACGGCAGACAGTATGCCCTTTTTACACATTACGGCAGACAGTGTGCCCTTTTTACACATTACGACAGACAGACACTTACCATCTCTCCCCGCTGTCCTCTGTGACACTGGCTGGTGCTGATGTGCTGTGCTGGGGCGGGCAGCGGCTGTGCAATGGAGCTGAACGGCGCCGGTGGCTGGAGCATGTTGGCGGGTCCTCCCCGCTCTGAAGCTCTGTACAGTGGAGCTGAGGTGGCTTGCGGCTGGGGCATGTTGGTGGGTCCTCCCCGCTCCCATGCTCCATGGGGTTACCTACGGAGGGCACCAGGGCTGTATACTATATTGATAGATGGGCTGCCTATAATGCAACACACACATTATATATATATATATATATATATATATATATATATATATATATATAATTACTTTGTTGCGCTCGCCATGCCCCACCCCTATAAAACAGTAAAGGTGTATTGCCAGCATGAAACATGCACACACATACAGACTGCCCACAGACAGCCCACCCCCTTAAACACAGACAAACACATGCACACAGTCAGAATGTATATTACACACACAGATTGCCCCCCTCACACACCCACTGGCACTCACTCAGACTGCAGACAGATAACACACACTCACACTGTCCCCTACCTCCCGCACTCCAACTACAGAACACACTTACTGCAGATTATCTGCTCCCACACCCAGGAAGGCTCCTGCTGTCAGGGACATCAACCTGAGTCATCCAAAAAGCCCCTTCCATTCCGCCGGCTAGTACAGCACTACTGCACCGACCTCCTGACAGTAAACTGTGGCGGGGCCGGAAGCTACCGCCGGGGAGACGGTGCCTGTTCACTTGTACCTCCAGGAGGCGGGAGCTCAGCGGCTGCTGTTGATGGGCTGCATCATGAGGAGGGGAGGAGAGACGATCTCTCTGCGCCGCATCCCTCCTCCGCCGCTCTGACAGGACGCTAGGTGACTCGCTGCCGGCTCCTCACTGAGACACCCAAACCCCCCCTGCATGCGCTAGTGAGCTGAGGTGGCTTGCTGTGCTGGGGCGGGCTGCGGCAGGGCAATGGACCTGTACGGAGCTCTGATGCTCCGTACAGTGTTAACACAGTCACAACGTGACTGTGCGCTCCCCAGGGCTCTGCGCTGTGTGCGAGGCCCCTCTCGCACACACCTAGTTATGGCCCTGCGTGATACACATATGAGGGGGGGGGGGCAGATAAACATATGACCCCAATTGTGCCAGATACACGTTGCCCCACAGTGTCAGATACACAAATGCCCCCAGAGTGCCAGATATACATTGCCCCACAGTGCCAGATATACATTGCCCCCACAGTACCAGATATACATTGCCCCACAGTTCCAGATACACATTGCCCCACAGTGCCAGATACACAAATGCCCCCGGAGTGCCAGATATACATTCCCTCACAATGCCAGATACGCAAATGCCCCCACTGTATCAGATATACATTGCCCCCTAGTGCCAGATACAGAAATTCCCCCACAGTGCCAGATATTCCCCCAGTGCCAGATATGCCCCCAGATATGCCCCCAGTGCCAGATACATATATGCCCCCAGTGCCAGATATGCCCCCAGTGCCAGATACAGAAATGCACCCAGTGCCAGATACACATGTCCCCACAGTGCCAGATATGCCCCTAGTGCCAGATACAGAAATGCCCGCAGTGCGAGATATACCCCCAGTACCAGATACAGAAATGCCCCCACAGTGCCAGATATGCCCCCAGTGCCAGATATGCCCCCAGTGCCAGATGCAGAAATGCCCCCAGTGCCAGATACACATGTCCCCCAGTGCCAGATACAGAAATGCCCGCACAGTGCCAGATATGCCCCAGTGCCAGATATGCCCCCAGTGCCAGATATGTCCCCAGTGCCAGATACAGAAATGCCCCCAGTGCCAGATACACATGTCCCCGCAGTGCCAGATATGCCCCCCAGTGCCAGATACAGATATGCCCCCAGTGCCAGATACAGAAATGCCCCCAGTGCCAGATACACATGTCCCCGCAGTGCCAAATATGCCCCCCAGTGGCAGGTACACAAGTCCTCACAGTGACCCCCCCCCCTTTCCCCTCCTGCTTACCGTGCTGCTGCTGTCCTGTGTGTAAGGGGAGGAGAGCGCAGCGTATCCGGCGGCGGTGCGGGTGTCTACCCTAGGCGCCAATCCGTGAGCCAATCAAAGCTTGCGGTCCGGCAGCCAATCAGGAGCCTTGGCTGCCGGTCCGCAAAATCTAATTGGCTCACGGGCCAGCACCGAATTGAAGGTAGACACTGAGGGGCAGGAGAGGTGCACGCTGCGCTCTCCTCCCCTCAAGCAGCAGCAGCGCGGTGAGCAGCAGCGGAGGGAAAGAGCGGTGTACCCATGGCTAAATTCTTAAGGGTACACTGTACCCGCCCACTTGCACCGCTGATTAACACTATCACCACCCCCATGTCATACGAACACTATCACCACCACGTCATGCTAACACTACCATGTCATGCTAACACTATCACCCCACCCATGTCATACTAACACAATCACCATCCATATGTTATGCTAACACTATCACCACCCTCATGTCATACCCACCCATGTCATACTAACGCTGTCATCACCCGTATGTTATGCTAACACTGTCATCACATCCATGCCATGCTAACACTATAACTGCACCCATGTCATGCTAATACTGTCTTTACCCATATCTCATACTGACACACTATCACCATGCTCACGTCATGCTAACAGCTACACCACCTCCATGTCATACAAACATTTTCACCACCAACACCATCATATTATGCTAACACTATCACCACTCCATATCATGCTAACACTATCACCACCACCATGTCATAATAACATTATCACTATCCATGGTGTTCAGCGCCGCAGCCTCTTACTGTGCACACTGAACATGCAGGCCCCGTGACCTCTCACCTGTGCTAGCCATTTTGTATGTCTGGCCTGTTCCTGTTCTGACACTGTGGGAGGAAGACACCCCTTGCACCCCTAGGGGTGAGGCAGCAGCACTGAGTATTTCAGCAGACAGCGTAACTCTGAAATGCCTGCAGCAATTTACAACAAACTTGGTACACATATGACTTACACTCTGGAAACAAACTCTGTGGGGGTTAGACACCCCTAGCACTCCTAGGGGTGGGACAGCAGCACAGAGTATTTCAGGAGACAGCATAACTTCCGAATGCCTGGACCAATTTACAACAAACTTCGTACACATATGACTTACAAGCTGGGAACAAACACTGTGGGGGTAAAACACCTCTAGCGCGCCTAGGGTTGAGGCAGCAGCACAGAGTTTTCAGCAGACAGCATAACTCTGGAATGCCTGAAGCAATTTACACCAAACTTGCTACACATACTGTATGACTTACACTCTGGGAATAAACACCATGGGGGTAACACACCACTAGCACCCCTAGGGATGGGCCAGCAGCACAGACTATATCAGGACATGCATGATATGTCAGTAATGACATGGCTGTATGTGACAGGGCCAGTGACATGACGTGAGGAGGGGAATGCAGGTAACACAAACCCACACACTGAGAGTTATATAGTGGAAGTAACACGATCCCCCAGCAGCACAGAGTATATCAGGAGATACATAATGTGCTGCGCTATATAAGAAACTGTAAAAAAATCAATAATTTCACAGGGGCACTGACATGATGTGAGGAGGGGAATGGAGGCAGCAGGAAGCCACAGACTGAGAGTTGTATTGTGGGAAGAGCAGGGCCCCTTGGGGGACCAAAAAGGGGTCCGGCCACTACACAAAGTGCGTCAGGGAAGCAAGATAGGCCTATATACTAGATCTTCAACCAACGTAAATTAACGAACAACTATCACTGTAAGTTACCATCCTCATCCCGTAGCGAAGCATGGGTATTCAGCTATCAACAATGTTATTTATACTATATGTTTAATATTTAAATTTATTTTTGGAAACAGTCATTCTTAAAATCCCGGAGACACTTGGTACTCCAGCTAGTATATATATATATATATATATATATGAAACAACGATATTCAAAATCTGCGCTGCATAACCATGTTTTCCAGAGTCTTTTTCAAGCAATTGTCCCCGTGCAGCTCAATCCAGCTCCCAGCCCAGGAGCAAACGGTATTGTTGCTAAAACAAATCAGGAGAGCGCACTGGTAAGATTATAAGCATTCACTTTTATATAGAATAAGTAATATCCACATACATTGCAGTTTAAAATTCCAAGCTTAATAGAGTTCAAGGACCCGTCGGGGAAGACTGTGATTGGTCAAAACGCGTTGGCGTGGCTACTTGCTGTTGGACGTTGTGACGTCACCCGCCGGGTCCGGAGCCAGCGAGAGAGATTCAGCATGACTGGGCACAACGGTGACGGGTCCTTGAACTCTATTAAGCTTGGAATTTTAAACTGCAATGTATGTGGATATTACTTATTCTATATAAAAGTGAACGCTTATACACTTACCAGTGCGCTCTCCTGATTTGTTTTAGCATATATATATATATATACATTGCCTGAAAAAAATAAAGGGAACACTAAAATAACACATCCTAGATCTGAATGAATTAAATATTCTTATTAAATACTTTGTTCTTTACATAGTTGAATGTGCTGACAACAAAATCACACAAAAATTATCAATGGTAATCAAATTTATTAACCCATGGAGGTCTGGATTTGGAGTCACCCTCAAAATTAAAGTGGAAAAACACACTACAGGCTGATCCAGCTTTGATGTAATGTCCTTAAAACAAGTCAAAATGAGGCTCAGTAGTGTGTGTGGCCTCCACGTGCCTGTATGACCTCCCTACAACCCACACAAGTGGCTCAGGTAGTGCAGCTCATCCAGGATGGCACATCAATGCGAGCTGTGGCAAGAAGGTTTGCTGTGTCTGTCAGCGTAGTGTCCAGAGCATGGAGGCGCTACCAGGAGACAGGCCAGTACATCAGGAGACGTGGAGGAGGCCGTAGGAGGGCAACAACCCAGCAGCAGGACCGCTACCTCCGCCTTTGTGCAAGGAGGAACAGGAGGAGCACTGCCAGAGCCCTGCAAAATGACCTCCAGCAAGCCACAAATGTGCATGTGTCTACTCAAACGATCAGAAACAGACTCCATGAGGGTGGTATGAGGGCCCGACGTCCACAGGTGGGGGTTGTGCTTACAGCCCAACACCGTGTAGGACGTTTGGCATTTGCCAGAGAACACCAAGATTGTCAAATTCGCCACTGGCGCCCTGTGCTCTTCACAGATGAAAGCAGGTTCTCACTGAGCACATGTGACAGACGTGACAGAGTCTGGAGATGCCAAGGAGAACGTTCTGCTGCCTGCAACATCCTCCAGCATGACCGGTTTGGCAGTGGGTCAGTAATGGTGTGGGGTGGCATTTCTTTGGGGGGGCCGCACAGCTCTCCATGTGCTCGCCAGAGGTATCCTGACTGCCATTAGGTAACGAGATGAGATCCTCAGATCTTGTGAGACCATATGCTGGTGCGGTTGGCCCTGGGTTCCTCCTAATGCAAGACAATGCTAGACCTCATGTGGCTGGAGTGTGTCAGCAGTTCCTGCAAGACGAGGGCATTGATGCTATGGACTGGCCCGCCCGTTCCCCAGACCTGAATCCAATTGAGCACATATGGGACATCATGTCTCGCTCCATCCACCAACGCCACGTTGCACCACAGACTGTCCAGGAGTTGGCGGATGCTTTAGTCCAGGTCTGGGAGGAGATCCCTCAGGAGACCATCCACCACCTCATCAGGAGCATGTCCAGGCGTTGTAGGGAGGTCATACAGGCACGTGGAGGCCACACACACTACTGAGCCTCATTTTTACTTGTTTTAAGGACATTACATCAAAGTTGGATCAGCCTGTAGTGTGTTTTTCCACTTTAATTTTGAGGGTGACTCCAAATCCAGACCTCCATGGGTTAATAAATGTGATTTCCATTGATAATTTTTGTGTGATTTTGTTGTCAGCACATTCAACTATGTAAAGAACAAAGTATTTTTTAAGAATATTTCATTCATTCAGATCTAGGATGTGTTATTTTAGTGTTCCCTTTATTTTTTTGAGCACTGTATATATATATATATATATATATATATATATATATATAGTGATGTGCGGTTGGGTGAGGCAGGTGAGGCAGAGCCTTTCCTGTCATACTAACATTTGTACCAGAATTTGGATTGTATAAAGTATATGAAACATACAAAGAATATGTTTGAAATATCTTCTTCGCATTATTCTTATAATTTTTATAGCCAAAACTCTGGAGTAAAAAGTCTATGGCAGGAGAGGCAGCGCCTCACCTGCTGACATTTTCTGCACTTCTCAGATCAAAACTCACCAAATTTCCAGGAGTTTATACTGCTGCAGCTGTGTATAATGACCAGATGTACCCTTTGGCTCATATATTGCATTTAAATCTGGCTCTGGCGCTAGCCAGTGCCTCCTGAGCCATTTTGCTTACTGCATGTCCCTGAATATATATATATATACATACATACATACATATACTAGCAAGTTCCATAAATGGAGGGGCACTCTCCAAACAACAGCACTTCACAGATGGCTCAAGATTTATTAGTAATTGTGGCTTCACAGTAGTCGACGTTTCGATTCACACATTGAATCTTTTTTAAGACAAGCGTACTTGCATCAACGAAGACAATGAAACTATATAAACGAACAAAAACAGAAGAGAAAAACACATAGACTAAATCTCATGGGCCCACAAGTAAACTACTGGTACACAAGAGAAGTGTGCCCCACTGCCACAAAAAGAGCCCAGTGTCTGGTCATATACCAAAGAAAAGACAAATAGAATATGCACCACATGTTACAGTTGCCATACAACATATCTCCCAACTGTCCCAATTTTGCTGGGACAGTCCCGTATTTTACGGTCTGTCCTGCTGTCCCGCCTGCGCGTTGCTGTGTCCCGCGGGTTGGGGGGGGCTGTTGGGAGATCCCCCCACTGTCACTCGCTGCTCTGAGCAGAGCAGCGGTGAATAGATGTCGAAAATGGGGGCGTGTCTTGCAATTGCAGTCGCTTGCCGCGAGGCCACACCCCCTGTCCAATAGGCCGTGCCCCCTAATTTTGCCCGCTCTGCACGCTAGTGTCCTTCCCTGCCGCGCTGCAAAGTTGGGAGGTATGCTACAGGTCAATGGGCATCATTCAGAGTTGATCGCTAGCTGCCGTTGTTCGCAGCACAGCGATCAGGCTAAAAATTGGCATTTCTGTGCATGCGTGTGCACTGCAATGAGCACGCACGACGTACTGGTACAAAGTCCTTTGTGGTTTTGCACAGGTTCTACCGACATTTTCATTCCCACTGGCGGCCACAAGAAGATTGACAGGAAAGAGGCGTTTCTGGGTGTCAACTGACCATTTTCAGGGTGTGCTTAGAAAAACGCAGGCGTGCCAGGGAAAACGCAGGCGTGGCTGGCCAAACGCTGGGCGGGTGTGTGACGTCAAAAGCCAACCCTCCAACGTTAGAATCAACGCACATAAAGAGTAAGTACGGGGCTGGTCTTGTTTTGCACAAAATGTTTTTGCAGGCGCTCTGCTGCACAGGCGTTCACACTTCTGCAAAGCGAAAATATACTCCCCGGTGGGCAGCTTAGTTGAAGTAGTCATTCCGCGTCCCAAATTCTGCTTTTTAGGGACCCCTAAGCCTGAATCCAGCTCTGCCCTTTAGAGACTGTTTCTTTCATTCCATTAGTTACTGAATTGTTTTAATAAAATACTCTATTATTTAGAAATGTTATACTGTAATTTATAATATTCCTTTTCCACAGACGTGGGGACTACACTGTGGTATCTTTATTTAATTGGGTATTGTAATGAAATAGGAGTTTTAACTCACATTCCTATATTATTAATACCACAGATAGATCAATTCCCTGCCTAAAATTAATCATATCTACATTTGCTTAGTTTACGCAACTTCTGAAAGTTCAAAGTAAGCCTTTATTGAATATTTATTTAATTAGTGTTGAATAATAATAGGGAGATTGAATGGGAAATATTTTTTTTCAGTGACAACACATAGGGTGGATAGTTTCTTTTTGGGAGGGAATATTTTAGTGATTGACCCAATAACCTAATTTCCATTAGACAGGTCATAATGTGATATATATAATAAGAGGTTAATTATGCATCTGAAAGTATATCTGGTGCTGGCAATATACAGTACATGATGACTCATTGAAGTGGATCACGGAAGTATGGGATTAATTCCTGTTATCAACTTGTTGACTACTCACATTATCTCCATTGCATCAGAGCCAAATTTAAGTTTACTGTATATTCAATAAGGCTAGTAGTTATTTTGGCGAGGAGACATAATTCCTGCGTGCCGACCCACTACCATGCCCAATGGGACAGAACAGCTAAGCCTCGAAAAAGGCAGCTGGGGCCTCCTCATGACCCTGTCCAGTACCAGTTCTAAAAGCCTGGTACTGGATCCCGGCGTTCAGGATACCGAAGCTGGAATCCTGACAGCCGAGAATGCCGACAGCCTCATCAGGGCTATTCCCACTTGTGGGTGTCCACATCACCCATAGAGTGGGAAAAGAGCCACCATACCCACAGCATGGTGAGTGCAGCGAGCCAGCAAGGGGACTCCTAGCGCTTGCCCTGCTGCCGGCATTCTGGCACATAGGATGCCGCTGTCTGGGTATTTACTGCTGGCATCCTATCTGCCGGGATTTCATATCCAACCCATATATATACATACAGAAATCCACCGCACTCGCCATTCCTAGTAATGGGTTGCAAACCTGCACTCACCATTCTCAGGTTGGGGTGCAGTGGCCTGTGACCACATTGCTTAAATAAATAAAAACCAGAGAGCTCAGCACTCTCCATAGCAACCTCTCTCACCTAAATAAATAAATAAATAATGGGGTTTTGGTTCATGGATTGTACAATGCATTTACGACTGCAACCCAACATCAAGGGACTCTGTCTCGCTGCAAGTCCTACTCTATCACCCAGATTTCTGAGAACCTGGCAACTGCTATGACATCAGAGTCAAAATGAAAATATGCTACCTGGTTTAATGGTCACCTGCCAGTTAACTTATGGCTTTTAAAGGTGAGACAGTCACCAGAGGCGTCACTCACCTCTGTGACACCCGGTGCGGCAACGAGTATAAAGGGGGCGGGGCTTCCCGGGAATGGGCGGGGCTTAAACAGAGGGGAGGGGCTTCACGGGCGGAACCCGTTTTTAGATTATTGCAGGCACACAAAGAGGTGGGGCTTTGCGAAAGGGGCGGGGCTTCGCGTCCCGACACCCGTGTTTTTTTTTCACTGGGGGGTGTGGGAGGTGAGGGCTGACTCCCGGGAGGTGCTGTCCCTGCAGTGCTGGCTCCTACACAGTGACAGGAGCCGAGTGCTGCACATAATATAACAGTGCAGCACTCTGCTTCTGTCACTCTGCAGGAGCCGGCATTTTGGTGTCACCCCTCGGCGGGTGACACCCGGGAGCGGGCCACACCCCCCGCACCCTCCTTGTGACGCCACTGACAGTCACCAACACAACTTCTGAATTACCATGAGCTTAGACAGGGGTGCATGAGAAAGCAGTGATCACAGAAAGGTTAATTAAAAATTAACCCAAATATACACATACAGAAATCCACCGCACTAGCCATTCCTAGGTTGAGGTGCACACCTGCACTAGCCATTCCTAGCTGGAGGTGCACACCTGCACTAGCCATTCCTAGGTGGAGGTGCACACCTACACTAGCCATTCCTAAGTTGAGTTACACACCTACACTAGCCATTCCTAAGTTAAGGTACACACCTGCACTAGCCATTCCTAGGTGGAGGTGAACACCTGCACTAGCCAGAGCTGGATTAAGGGGGGGTCCCAGGGATACGTACCAAAAGGGCCCCCTGCCACACCAGAGATCAGATTTCTCTTCCGATTCGATCTGTGGTGTTGCGCTCCCGTCCGCACTGCAGTGGCAGCCGTACAGACAGGACAGCTGAGCGACGGCTCAGCTGTCCAATAATGTATGACTGAAGTAGGCTGCCCCAATGGCTGAGCGACAGGCTGCTTCACTCATACATGATTGGAGAGCTGAGCCGTCGCTCAGCTGTCTGTGCGGTTGCCGGGGACAGGAGAGCAGTTTGATCGCGGCATGGCTTTGGCTGGTATGTGACCTGCTTACACACACTTCCACACACACACTTCCACACACACACACTTACAAACACACACACACACACACACACACACACACTTCTCTTGAATAGAGGCCCCTCTGTCTTAAGTGCCCCGGGCCCACCATGATCTTAATCCGGCTCTGGCACTAGCCATTCCTAGGTGGAGGTGCACACCTGCACTAGCCATTCCTCAGTTGAGGTACACACCTGCACCATACTTGCCAATATTGCTGCCCCTTCCTCCGGGAGGGGGCAGCCTGATCGGCGAACGGGGGGGCGTGGCCGGTAGTGAGGGGGCGTGACAGCATGAAACACGTCATTGTGCTCCACCCCCCGCTATCCAGTGCCGAGGAAACAGGTGCTGGAGAGCGGGGGGCGGAGCTATGATGATGCGATTCAGCGCGAATCGCATCATCGGGTCCCCCTCGGACCGCCCACTGGTGCTCCGTTGTGGGCGGCCAAGGGAGGTTGCAGGAGCTGGCGGCGGATGCGGGACACTTGCCTACCTTTCTGGGGAGCCCGGGAGCGTCACCCGATTTTCTGGAAACTCCCGGCCATTCCGGGAGGGTAGGCAAGTATGACCTGCACTAGCCATTCCTAGGTGGAGGTGCACACCTGCACTAGCCATTCCTAGGTGGAGGTGCACACCTGCACTAGCCATTCCTAGGTGGAGGTGCACACCTGCACTAGTCATTCCTAGGTGGAGGTGCACACCTGCACTAGCCATTCCTAAGTTGAGGTACACACCTGCACTAGCCATTCCTAGGTTGAGGTGCAGTGGCCTTTGACCAAATTGCTTAAATAAATAAAAAACAGAAAGCCCAACACTATATATAATAGGCTTTAATCCATGGTAATTAATCATTTAATGAGCGCTTGGCAAATTAGCTGACAAGAATTGGTTTACATATGGAAAACTGGAGTGCAAGAGAAAGTGTGGCCACAAAATGTATTTAAAAATGTATGCAAAAAGGTATGTGACCGCACAATTTAAATTAAAACAATCATACATGCTCTGTACTAACCTAATTACACTCCAAACTGTGTTTAATTTAAATTCAGTAAATGTTGGTCAAACTATGCCAAAGTCTCTAATTTCTGAGTATAAAATCTGTGCGGATACCTGGTGGAAAACTAAATACAGTTTGGGGTATAATTAGGCAAATGCTAAGCATATATAAGTTCTCTCTCTCTCTCTCTCTCTCTCTCTCTCTCTCTCTCTCTCTCTCCTGTATATAGGGGGTCATTCCGAGTTGTTCGCTCGTTATTTTTTTGTCACAACGGAGCGAATAGTCGCTAATGCGCATGCGCAATGTCCGCAGTGCGACTGCGCCAAGTAAATTTGCTATGCAGTTAGGAATTTTACTCACGGCATTACGAGGTTTTTTCTTCGTTCTGGTGATCGTAATGTGATTGACAGGAATTGGGTGTTTCTGGGCGGAAACAGGCCGTTTTATGGGAGTGTGTGAAAAAACGCTACCGTTTCTGGGAAAAACGCGGGAGTGGCTGGAGAAACGGAGGAGTGTCTGGGCGAACGCTGGGTGTGTTTGTGACGTCAAACCAGGAACGACAAGCACTGAACTGATCGCAGATGCCGAGTAAGTCTGGAGCTACTCAGAAACTGCTAAGAAGTGTCTATTCGCAATTCTGCTAATCTTTCGTTCGCAATTTTAATATGCTAAGATTCACTCCCAGTAGGCGGCGGCTTAGCGTGTGCAAAGCTACTAAAAGCAGCTTGCGAGCGAACAACTCGGAATGACCCCCATAATATGTAGATATAGTTATTAAAACCAATGATAAGTGAAGTGAATACCATTGAGTATTTCATTACAAAGGCACTTGTCAAGGGTTGATATTTGAGGCAGCAAGTGAACTATCAATTATTTAAGCTGATCTGTTGGAAGCAGGAAAAATGGGCAAGTATAAGGATCTCAGTGACTTTGACAAGGACCAAATTGTGATGGCTAGAAGACTGGAGTATGTGTGGCACCACGTAACGCAGAAGCAGCAGAGGTGTTGGTGCAGGAGGAGTTAACTGAGCACTGGGTCTGGTCACGTGGCATGAAGAGGGGGAGCTGATTGGAAGGAGGCTGCTGGGAGAAGAGTGGAACACTGGAAGAAGAAGTCTGGAGAGTGTGGTGTGTGCTGGCTGAAGGAGGAACGCGGATCAGAGTGGGAGCTGTATACCAAAGAGAGCCGGAGGACGCTGGGTGGTGAGAGAGCAGCACTGCTAGAAATAGCAGCGGAGTGTCACCGGGAAGTTTTGCCAGAGAGCGGGTGTTAAGATGCAGCAGCCAGAGAACTGTACACCGCCAGGCCTGGTAATAGGCCGCGCCCATCTTGACAAGGAGAGTGAGGAGCCAATACAGCGGGAACTACCAGCTCGAAATACCATTCCTCTTACATAAACATAGCTGCAGACCAAGTACGCCTCTTCATGGCAACAGTATTCCCTGATGGCATTGGCCACTTTCAGCAGGATAATGAACTCTGCGACACTGCAAACGTTCATGAATGGTTTGTGGAATATAACAAAGAGTTCAAGGTGTTGACTTGGCCTTCAAAATTCCCAGATCACAATCCATTCGAGCATCTGTAAAATGTGCCGGGAAAAATAGTCTATACCATGGAAGCCCCACCGCACAACTTACAGGACATATAGGATCTACTGCTAATGTCTTGGTGCCAGATACCTCTGGGCACCTTCAGAGATCTTGTGGAGTCTGTGCCTTGACAGATCAGAGCTGTTTTGGTGGGAAAAAAACAGGTGGTTGAAAGTGCAGTAGGTGCTAGCTATGCCTCTCATGGTGCCAGGTGCTCCCCCTGTGCAGATTACACTAACACATGCCAACATATTGTGGCTGAAAGATAGGATGGCACATGCCCGAATAATGGCCTTGCTGATTGTTCCCATTTCCATCACTCTTATGGTGCGCCCAGCAATACCGGAGGTGCTGGACTGCCGCCGGGCTGTCTTCCGCACTGTGAAAATGTTGTGCGCACAGCATCTATATGCACACTGCTTCTTGTCATTAGGCTCTGTACCCTTGCAGATATAGTTAGCAGAGCACCATAAACACTGACAGCTGCATATTTACTAATTATCGGATCCTACACCAGATCATTATAATTTATTATTGTTTCTATTCTTGACAATAAGAAATCGTAGTATCGCCTGATCACTTTACTTGAACTTCCCGGGTGCCACCACCCTACTGCATATGTGTGGTCTGATGATTGCGCACACGTGAGTGGTGAGCAGTGGAGGGGGTCCTGGTACTTTTTGCAGTACGTCGTCTATAGGCACTAGCACTTAAATAATTTGTATTCCAGAGGCTGGTAAATTAGTCAGGAAATTAGCCCCCATAGTTTACTTTTTATTTACATGTACCTCACGAAAATTAGTAATTAAATTAAATTCTAATAAAGAAATATGCCCCTAAGAGACCTTACCTAAACATTGATATCAGCTTTGTGTCTCACAGCCTGTCCTCTCATGACCCAGGTGGTGTGCTGTAATTAGTTACCCCAGGCAAGCATTTAGTTCCTGGAGCAGCCATGACCAACTGATTGATCTCAAGAAGATAGCGTTAAGCGTAATAATATTTAACACAGGTAAACAGCATAGAACTGATAAAAAAATAACTATTCCAAAGGATTTTTAATATTGCTTGTAGATCATGTATCTTAAAGGAGGATTGAATGAATCACCAATAAATAGGTCCATAAATATGGGAGGCAATCAATTTGCCGGTTGTAAGGATCCTAGTGGTCAGGATACCGATGCTGGTGGAGAAGCGGACAGATGGAGTAAGCATCTTGAGAAAGTCTCCAGGTTGCTGGGAGATGAAACTGGTTGACGCTTACTCCTTCTGTCCGCTTCTCCCGCTGTCGGATTCGCCGCTCTCTGCTCTCCAGCTTTATCAACGCTGCATACTCGTGGACTTCCCCTGACGGATCTCCTGCCTCTCAATGTGGAGCAGCGTTACCTGTTATATCCAGCTCTGCACTCTACCCGGTTAATCACGGAAAGTGCAAACACACAGAGAGTGCAGTAAGCATTCAGCTTTTAAAAACAGCACAGCATACTTTTTTCCAATAGGATATCACCACAAGTGCATTTTGCAAAGGACACTGGATTGCTACAACACAGGAACCAGCACAGTGGTAAATATCTATGCATTTCTGTGACGGCTAGCTGCTTTTAACCCACTAACGACCAAATACATGTACTTTTGAGAGCTTAACAAATAGCGGAGTTCATTGTACTAACCTCACTGGGACGCCATTGAGTGAGTAATCAATTGTCTTGAGACTGTTATTTTAATGTCTATCAATTTCTACTAATAAGCACTGGATAACATACTGTATGTGCTGCAGCACTGTACCCAATAGCAGTTGCCTATATGAGATACTAATGTACTTAAAGCTTGTTTACTATTTTATATGTGTGATACTGTTGTTTGTGAACCTATCTATTCATATATGAACTCAGTTTGATATTATTGAGCTTCACCGAGTCTATTTCATTCATGGGAGACAATACAATTTTAGATTTATATATTTTTTAATTGCCCTTCTCTGAGCGCAGTGATTTATATATATATATATATATATATATATATGTATACACAATGTCCGGCACTCCAATAAGCAATATACACTGCGCCCGGTGCCCTCACAGCCACAATGAAGATAAATATGCAATGATATCAGGCGGCACTCACAGCATTGTAGATACTGGTGAATAAACGGTCAGACTCCGTATGAATGTGTCAACGTTTCAATTTCATTAAAAATTGTCGTCAGGATACAAACAATACAATAAAGTTCTCACCTTATATCCCCACCGCTGTGTGTGCGTCTCCCGCCCGCTGCTGCGCCAATCCAGGACGCCGGAGCTAGGCGCTGTCGGATGACGTCAGAACTGAGCGCCCTCACAGCCGCTCTGAAACCCATCACCATAGAGACTGTAAACAAATCCCAGTGCTGCAGTGAATCACAGAAAAAGAAGCTAATAATCTCCATCCTAAATAGTTGCAAATACGTATTTCGGCTAAATCGCTAATCATATATGATACTCAATGATTATTATGCTAAATTATGCATAAAACAACATAATGTTGCAGAACTCAATTAACGATGATCCAGTTAGATGGTACTATATATAGCAAATCAATTAACAGAGCCTCTGTGAATCTAACCAGTAAACAAATGATTACATAGCTTAAATAACAATAAACAATGAGCACTCGCACTGTTGTTTAAAAACATGATAAAGGAAGTTTCTCATTTAATCCACGTGGAGACAACACATCAAGTTTAAAAATCCACCTGGCCTCACACCTCAGTAGAGCTGTCCCCCTATCACCCCCTCTCATGGATAAAGGGATGTGATCTATCATGCGGTACTTTATACTTGCTATACTGTGTTTTAGTTCGGCGAAATGCCTGGCAACTGGTTGCTCACTTATACCGGTGGTAAGTGCCTGTCTAATAGCTGAGCGATGTAACGTCATCCTCTCCTTGAACTTTCTAATGGTTTTACCCACGTAAGAGAGCCCACAGGGGCATATGATCTGGTATACAACGTGGGTGCTCTCACACGTTAAACGATGATGAATTTTGATCTTGGTTCCCAGATGAGGATGACAGAAAGTGTCACCGCTAATTAAGTACTTGCATGTGGTGCATGGGCATTTAAAGCAACCTGGTTTACCTTTCGCCAAAAAATTTTTTGATGGTGGTAACCCTTTCCCTGTGATATCCGTTTTAACTAGGATATCTCTCAGATTACTAGACCTAGAGAAGCAAGGCATTAAATCCACCGTACCCAAACCCAGATTTTCATCTGTCTTAATAAGATGCCAGTGTTTTTTGGTAATTTTACTGACTGTTTCAGATCGTGAGTGAAATTGATTGACCCAGGGGAATTTAAGATTATCTGTAACCCTTTCTTTCTTGGTTAATAGGTTCTTTCTATCCAAGGCCATTACTCTGTTCTTATCGAGCAATAATTCAGATCGTTTATACCCCCTGGCTACAAATTTAGAAATCAAGTCGTCAATTTGAACGGCAGCTGTATCTGCGTCATCATTGATCCTTCTCACTCTGATCATCTGAGAGTATGGCAAGCCATATTTCAGATTCCTAGGGTGACAACTCTTCCAGTGTAGGAAGGTGTTGCGATCAGTGGGTTTAGTAAAAACCATGGTAGTAATCCTACCCTCCATAAGAGAAATGTTAACGTCAAGGAAATCAATGACCTGTCGATCCATCTTATAAGTAAATTTGACCGGACTAGAGGACCCATTATGCTGTTCCATGATAGATTTGAAACTCGCCTCTGTCCCCCTCCACACAAGCAGGAGGTCATCAATAAATCTAGTATAGAATACAATATTGGTAGCAATCTCCGGATTTTTGAAAAATATCTCATGTTCAGCCGCGAACATGAAAATATTAGCATACGTCGGAGCAACTGCGGAACCCATCGCACACCCTTTGGTCTGCAAATAAAAATTCCCATCAAAAAGAAAGTAATTTTTGGTGAGGATGAGTTCCAGCAGTTGCCCGATAATTTCAATATGAGTTTTATCGAGAGAGCTACATTCCAGCAAAAACTTCTGCACTATATCCAACCCCTCAGCATGAGGAATGACAGTGTACAAACTACACACATCTGCTGTGATTAACCATACATCACTAGAAACAGTGCCTAAATCAATTAATTTATTAAGGAGTGCTGTGGTGTCCAGTAAATAATTAGGATGTGCCTGTACAAAAGGTTGTAAAATGGAATCTAGTAGAGTTGAAGTGGGTTGAAATAAAGACCCACGAGCCGCAATAATGGGCCTACCAGGCGGAGGGTCTAAACCCTTGTGAATTTTTGGCAGACTGTACAATAATGGAACCAGAGGAAACTCTGGAATAAAGACCTCAAAGCACTCCTCAGTAATAAGTGATCTTTAGCCAGTAATGAGAATTTGATCATCCGTCCGGCCGATAAGGGCGGTGCGGTCATTCTCCAGGACTTGAATGATTATAGAATTGAGTTACAGCGACAGTTAGCGGAACCCGGCGTTTACACAAAACTCAGGGGCGACCCTACTGTCAGCTTCTCTCAAAATCTCAGGGAGACTCTTTTACTGGCGTTGGATGCCTCACTTATTACTGAGGAGTGCTTTGAGGTCCTTATTCCAGAGTTTCCTCTGGTTCCATTATTGTACAGTCTGCCAAAAATTCACAAGGGTTTAGACCCTCCGCCTGGTAGGCCCATTATTGCGGCTCGTGGGTCTTTTATTGTATTCTATACTAGATTTATTGATGACCTCCTGCTTGTGTGGAGGGGGACAGAGGCGAGTTTCAAATCTATCATGGAACAGCATAATGGGTCCTCTAGTCCGGTCAAATTTACTTACTCTCTAGGTCTAGTAATCTGAGAGATATCCTAGTTAAAACGGATATCACAGGGAAAGGGTTACCACCATCAAAAAATTTTTGGCGAAAGGTAAACCAGGTTGCTTTAAATGCCCATGCACCACATGCAAGTACTTAATTAGCGGTGACACTTTCTGTCATCCTCATCTGGGAACCAAGATCAAAATTCATCATCGTTTAACGTGTGAGAGCACCCATGTTGTATACCAAATCATATGTCCCTGTGGGCTCTCTTACGTGGGTAAAACCATTAGAAAGTTCAAGGAGAGGATGACGTTACATCGCTCAGCTATTAGACAGGCACTTACCACCGGTATAAGTGAGCAACCAGTTGCCAGGCATTTCGCCGAACTAAAACACAGTATAGCAAGTATAAAGTACCGCATGATAGATCACATCCCTTTATCCATGAGAGGGGGTGATAGGGGGACAGCTCTACTGAGGTGTGAGGCCAGGTGGATTTTTAAACTTGATGTGTTGTCTCCACGTGGATTAAATGAGAAACTTCCTTTATCATGTTTTTAAACAACAGTGCGAGTGCTCATTGTTTATTGTTATTTAAGCTATGTAATCATTTGTTTACTGGTTAGATTCACAGAGGCTCTGTTAATTGATTTGCTATATATAGTACCATCTAACTGGATCATCGTTAATTGAGTTCTGCAACATTATGTTGTTTTATGCATAATTTAGCATAATAATCATTGAGTATCATATATGATTAGCGATTTAGCCGAAATACGTATTTGCAACTATTTAGGATGGAGATTATTAGCTTCTTTTTCTGTGATTCACTGCAGCACTGGGATTTGTTTACAGTCTCTATGGTGATGGGTTTCAGAGCGGCTGTGAGGGCGCTCAGTTCTGACGTCATCCGACAGCGCCTAGCTCCGGCGTCCTGGATTGGCGCAGCAGCGGGCGGGAGACGCACACACAGCGGTGGGGATATAAGGTGAGAACTTTATTGTATTGTTTGTATCCTGACGACAATTTTTAATGAAATTGAAACGTTGACACATTCATACGGAGTCTGACCGTTTATTCACCAGTATCTACAATGCTGTGAGTGCCGCCTGATATCATTGCATATATATATATATATATATATATATATATATATTGTTCCTATAGAGATTTGCAAACTGTGTTCATTTTGCAGCTAGAGAAGTATTTATTATTAAATTCAATTAAAGCGTCAGGTAGTAAACAGCCAGTGACCATGGTCCTAGACTGTTTACACATTTTCACCATTGACTTATGAAGATGGCTCATTACATCTAAATGCAGTGACAGCTGATAAAAAATAATACAAACTTATTTGTTACAGATGTGGAAGAGTCCCAAATATTTTTCCCCGAAATCATGTCATATTATTCTTGCATTGTGATTGATTTATTGAATATGCAATGAGTGTTATCAAAGAGAATGCAAGGAAGGTATAATAATAATAATAATAATAATAATAATAATCTTTCATTTGGCAGGAGGCTTGAATAAATACTATGTCTGGAATTACTCAGCGTGAGTCAGTGTGTGTGGGTGTCCTCAGAGTAAGGTCCATGGCAGGAATCCAAAAGACTATCTCAAATTGTGTAAAGGAAGTGATGCTTTTACAAAGTTTTGCCATCAACAATTATGTTATTACATTTTTAATGAGCCATCATTCCAACCTACCAGGCATACAGACCTGTTTCTTGAATTCTATTATTAAGTACAAGCAGATTAAGTAACTGTAACCAATGGTTGTTTTGTTCCCAAAAGACCTGACATCTAATTGCACAAATCCTGAAAATGATGATTAGTAGATTCAAGGAGATGCACGCACCTAAAAAATACGAAGTTCAATTAGAAATGACGATGCACAGGAATTGTGGTGATGTCGCACACTTTTTCTACAAAAAGAGATTTGGGGGAAGTTCATGAAAATGTTGGGACATCATCCTGAATGCCCAAATAGTGACAAGTAAGATTGGAGTATGGCATAGAAGGCTCTTTGTGGCCATACATAAAAATTGGAGGTTCTTTGAAGGTGTCAAATGGTTGATTTTTACATTTTTTATTAATGCTGGAAATATTAGTGTTTTTCAGCTACTAAACGTCTTTTCAGTATTTGAATGTGTTTAAATAGAATTTTAATTACCTACCGGTAAATCCTTCTCTCGTAGTCCGTAGAGGATGCTGGGGTCCACATTAGTACCATGGAGTATAGATGGGTCCACTAGGAGCCATTGGCACTTCAAGAGTTTGAGAGTGTAGGTTGGCTCCTCCCTCTATGCCCCTCCTACCAGACTCAGTCTAGAAACTGTGCCCGAGGAGACGGACATCTTCAAGAGAAAGATTTAACACAGATAGTGGCGAGATTCATACCAACTCACACACAAGGCAAAACAATCTAACCAGCTTGAAACTCAGCAACAGCTGAAACATTACTTACCAAGTAACAATGCAGTACGTAACTAAAAACCAAAGTTGTACTGAACCAGCTAACCACTGCAGGAAAACAAAGCGCTGGGCAGGCGCCCAGCATCCTCTACGGACTACGAGAAAAGGATTTACCGGCAGTTAGTACCACATTAGTACCATGGGGATGTACCAAAGCTCCCAGAGTGGGAGGGAGAGCGCGTAGGCTCCTGCAGAACCAATTGACCAAACTTAAGGTCCTGAGAGGCCAAAGTATCGAACTTGTAGAACTTTGCGAACGTGTTCGACCCCGACCAAGAAGCTGCTCGGCAGAGTTGCAAAGCCGAGACACCACGGGCACCCACCTTACGAGTAGAGTGGGCCTTAACAGATGTAGGACACGGCAAGCCTGCCGTAGAATGTGCATGCTGGATAGTGAATCTGATCCAGCGAGAGATCGTCTGCTTAGAAGCAGGACACCCAATCATACAGGACAAACAGAGAGTCCGATTTTCTGTGACGAGCAGTCCTCCTCACATACATTTTTAGAGCCCTTACAACATCTAAGGACTCGACACAACCTTCGTAAGAAACTGCTGATGTGTCTCAAGTTCAGCACTATCTTCATGGAAGATCAAGTATGGGCTGTTACATGACAAAGCCCCCAACTCCGACACAGGTCTAGCAGAAGCTAAGGCCAACAAAGTGACAGTCTTCCATGTGACAAACTTGACCTCAAGCTCCTGTAGAGGCTCACACCAGTCCGACTGGAGGAACTGCAACACCACGTTAAGATCACAGGGTGCCGTAGGCGGCACAAAGTGAGGTTGGATGTGCAGAAATCCCTTCAAAAAAGTCTGAACCTCAGGGAGGGCAGCCAACTGTTTCTGGAAGAAATAAATAGGGCCGAAATTTGGACCTTTATGGATCCTAACCTCAGGCCCATATCCACACCTGCTTACAGGAAGAGGAGAAAAAGCCCTGTTGAAACTCCACGGTAGGAAACGTCTTGGACTCACAGCAGGAGACATATTTTTTCCAAATAAAATGGTAATGTGTAGACGTTACTCCTTGCCTAGCCTGTATCAGGGTAGGAATAAGCTTGTTCGAAATGCCCTTCTGAGCTAGTATCTGGCGTTCAACCTCCATGCCTTCAAACATAGCCGTGGTAAGTCTGGATAGGCGAACGGCCCCTGCTGCAGCAGGTCCTCCCAAAGAGGTAGAGGCCTCAGCTCTTCTAGCAGTAGATCCAGAAGATCCGCATACCAAGACCTTCTTGGCCAGTCTGGAGCAATGAGGATCGCTTGAACCCTTGTTCTCCTTATGAGCTTTAGCACTCTTGGAATGAGTGGGAGTGGTGGAAACATGTACACCAACTGGAAAACCCACGGAGTCACTAGGGCATCCACTGCCACTGCTTGCGGGTCCCTCAACCTGGAACAATATCGCCGAAGCTTCTTGTTGAGACGAGAGGCCATCATGTCTATTTGAGGTACATCCCAAAGATCTGTTACCTCCTTGAACACCTCTGGATGGAGACCCCACTCTCCTGGATGGAGATCGTGTCTGCTGAGGAAGTCCGCTTCCCAGTTATCTACTCCTGGAATGAAGATTGCTGACAGCGCCAACGCGTGTTTTTCCACCCAGAGGATTATTCTTGTCACTTCTGACATTGCAGCTCTGCTCTTCATTCCGCCCTGTCGGTTTATGTAAGCCACTGTCGTTACATTGTCCGACTGCACTTGAATGGCCTGATTTCTTAGAAGATGGTCCGCTTGTAGAAGACCGTTGTAGACGGGTCTTAGTTCCAGAATGTTTATCGGCAGGCCGGCTTCCAGACTTGACCACCTTCCTTGGAAGGTTTCCCCTTGAGTGACTGCGCCCCAGCCCCGGACACTTGCATCCGTGGTTAGAAGGATCCAGTCTTGAATCCCGAACCTGCGGCCCTCCAGAAGGTGAGGTAATTGCAGCAACCAGGGGAGTGAAATCCTGGCCTCTGGCGACAGACGTATTCTCTGGTGCATGTGAGAAGGGATCCCGACCACTTGTCCAGGAGATCCAGTTGGAAGGACTGAGCATGAAACCTCCCATACTGCAGAGCCTCGTAAGAGGCCTCCATCTTCCCCAGAAGGCGAAAGCGCTGATGAACCGACACCCGGGCTGGCTTCAGAACATCCTGGACCATTGTTTGAATCACCAATGCTTTTTCCTCTGGAAGAAACACCCTCTGCACTTCCGTGTCGAGGATCATACCCAGAAAGGACAACCTCCTGGTTGGTTCCAAATGTGATCTTGTAAGATTCCGGATCCAACCGTGTTCCCTGAGTAGATGGTCGTGAGAACAATGGACTGTAACAGCTTCTCCTCTGTGGAGGAGAACCATCATTTCCGCCATCACCTTGGTGCATACCCTCGGTGCTGTGGAGAGACAAGAATGGTAGGGCCTGGAATTTGAAAATTACAGTCCAACAGTGCGAATCGGAGATAAGCTTGATGCGGCGGCCAAATCGGAATGTGGAGGCATGCATCCCTGATATCCAGGAATACCAGGAATTCCCCCTCCTCCAGACCTGATATCACCACCTTTAGAGACTCCAATTTGGACTTGAACTCTCACAGGAACTTTTCAAGTTCAAAACGGGTCTGACCGAATCATCCGGTTTTGGTACCACGAAAAGGTACGAATAGTAACCTTTGTTTTGCATATGGGGTGGAACTGGTACAAAGACCTGTGCCTCCACCAACTGCTGGATGGCTTCCTGCAGGATAGCCCTGGCTTTCATCAAATCTGACAAGCCTGATTTAAAGAATCGGTGAGGAGAGAGATCTTGAAATTCCAGCCTGTACCCCTGGGACACAATATTTCACCCAGGGATCAGTCCGGACAACACCCAGACGTGGCTAAAGCACCTGAGTCTCGCCCCCACCGGCCCCACTACCAGGCCGCACGGTCCACCATCATGCTGAGGACTTAGGCGCACCCGAAGTAGGTTTCCGCTCCTGGGAACCCGCAGCAGCAGGTGCCTTGGAGTTTGGCCGACCTCCTCTAAAGAAGGTGTTAGCTGGCTTGGCCTTTCTTGCTTTGGCAGTCCGAAAGGACTGTGATGCAGCTGAAGAAAACGGTATCTTCGTAGCAGGCGCAGCAGAAGGAAGAAAAGATGACTTACCCGCCATTTACGTGGAAATCCACGCATCTAGTGCTTCCCTAAATAGAGCCTGACCTGTGTAGGGTAGCTTCTCCACGCCTCTCCTGGATTCCATGTCGGCAGACCATTGGCGCAGCCAGAGTCCTCTACGAGCTGAGACAGACATGGAGGATATTTCTGCAGCCATCGAACCCAGGCTGTTCATGGATTCCACCGTAAACCCGCAGAATCCTGTATGTTACGTAAGAACAATTCAACGTCGCTTTTAACCATTGTGACCAATTTCTCAAGTAACGTGCCAGACCACTTTACTATATCTGTAGAAATCCATGCACAGGCAATGGTAGGCCGTAGTATCGCCCCCGGAGCCATGTATATGGATTTGAGCGTAGCGTCAAACTTGCGATCAGCCGGTTTTTTTAAATACGGCAGGTCTCGGGACATGTAAACCACCTACTTTGACAGTCTGGACACATATGCGTCAACTATGGGTGGTGTTTCCCAATTCCTTCTACTCAGGGAAGGGGAATGTAAACAGAATCCCCCTTTTTTTTAAAATCTGGAATCCTTTCACTCAGGATTTTTCAAATAGCATGTAATACTTTAGACGCAGGGAAGGTTAGCGAAGCTTTCTTATTGTCAGTGAAGTAAGCCTCCTTAACCTGCTCAGACAACATGTCAGCAATATTTAACATATCTCTAATGGCCTCAAATATGAGTTGCACCCCCTGCAAGGGGTGCCGTCCCCCCAGCACGTCCCCCTTCACCGTTTGCAGTCTGTGGAATAGGAGCTGCAGATAGGAAAATAGCGCTGAACTCTGCTGGGTCCACACTGAGAAGAAGCTCCACCCACCGAAGATGACGCGTCTTCCTGCGCAACTTCTATATACTGGCCTGAGGATTCTGTCGCTAGCCTGGGGATTCAGTCTCCGGTTAGCGACTGTGACCAGTTTAGGGTATATAGATGCTGACTCAGCACCCTGATTACATTTCCGTGTACATGAAATGGATTCCCCCTAAGAGGAAACCACTTCAGCAGCATATGACACCGAGTCCCTAGACATGGCCATGGAACGTATTAAACACCCACACACACACACGCAGGGAATTGTCAGTCACAGCTCCCTACCCCCCCCCCCCCCCTGCCCCCAAGTATGACAGAGAGAGACACAGAGATTGGAGCCAACCCACACACAGCACTTTTTTTTTAGGTGGAGCAGACATAACTACCATCGCCATCTGTATACCTTAATAGACTGCACAGATTTTACACAGCCCCCCCCTTCTACAACCCCCTGGTACCGCTCAGGAAAGCTGGAGTTGCTTGGAGGGAAAACTCCCTGTACAGGAACTGCAGGCAGGAAGATGGCGCTGAACACTGCTGGGTCTACTCTGAGGAGAAGCTCCACCTCCTGAAGATGGCACAGATTCTTTATACTGGCCTGAGGATTCCGTCGCTAGCCGGGGGATTCAGTCTCCGGTTAGCGTCTGTGTACTGCGGATTCTGACGCTAGCCTGGGGATTCAGTCTCCGGTTAGCGTCTGTGACCAGTGTAGGGTATTAAGATGCTGGCTCATTGCGCCAACACTGTGTGCTGCTGAGCCTTCCCAGAGCTGCGCTCCTACCCTAGTGCCGCCATATCTCACCATCTTCTGATCTTCTGGCTCTGTAAGGGGGTGGCGGCATGCTGCGGGAGTGAGCGGTCGCCTAGGGCATCTAACGATCATCACCCTCAGGAGCTCAGGGTCCTGTCAGCAGAGATAGTGGCTCAGACCCCGCAGGGCGGACACTACTCCCCCCTTAGTCCCACGAAGCAGGGAGGCTGTTGCCAGCAGCCTCCCTGTAAAATAATAAACTCTAAAAATAAGCTTTACTAGGGAAATTCTGTAGAGCTCCCCTAGCTGTGACTGGCTCCTCCGGGCACATTTTCTAAACTGAGTCTGGTAGGAGGGGCATAGAGGGAGGAGCCAGCCCACACTCTCAAACTCTTAAAGTGCCAATGGCTACTAGTGGACCTGTCTATACCCTATGGTACTAATGTGGACCCCAGCATCCTCTAGGACGTAAGAGAAATGTGATTTTTAACCGTGTTTTATACAAGTTTATAAAAATGTTGGGAAAACACTTTTAGCTGTCATCTGCAAGTTCAAAAAACAATTTCCCATCTATACAAGAACTCACCATCAGGGTCGTATCTACCTCTTGGCCTGGATGGTCCCAGGCAGGAGCACCACCTTAGGAGGGGGGCACTGCCTGGCTGTGCCACTAGCGCCCCATTCGCCACTGTCTGTCCTGAATGCACTTTGGGCCTAATTCAGTAAGGATTGCAAATTCTGCTAATTAGCAGAATTTGCAATCATTTAGATTGCATGCTGGGGGCCGCCCATCACTGGGCAAGGCCACCCAGCATGCTGACTGGCACCTCCCCCAGTTCAACAAGCAGAAATTGCTAACGCATCACAATTTTGGCTTGTTAGCAGAAACTGAGGAAACCTCCTGCCAGCGTTGCTTAGCTGCGCCCGCAGGTGTCCCACTGCCATGTTAACAAAAACAGCAGCTGCGCGTGACATCATGCAGCTGCCATGATCATGCCCCCAACATGCCCCCGTTTGGCCGTCTCTGCCCCTGTTCACGCCGCATCGCCCCCCACAATGCTCTGTCTCCTCCATGAAAACAGAGCATTGCCCGCCCCGCGACCACTTCTGCCTGATTGACAGGCTCGGGTGCACCCCCTTCCCCCCGCAGAAAATGCGGTTGGATTGCTTACTGCCATCCAGCCTGAATTAGGCCCATTATCTGCAGAAAGCCGCCGTCCTGTCAGGTTGGATGAATGTGTGGTCGCTGGGTGACAGCAATGATGTTGTGGGATCAGTACAAGATCCCAGTGCTCAGGATCCTGGCGGTCAGGAGACCAACACCAGGAACCCGACAGCCGGGATACCGGCGGCGAGCGCAGCATGTCCCCTTGCGGGCTCGCTGCTCTCGTCGCTCTTTGGGTCCGGTGGCAACCTTTGGTCGCCACAGTTTCTGTTCCCCTCCAGGTGGTGGCGTGGCTCACCCCTCAGGAGAGGTAACCAGCCGGTGGTCAGGACTCCGACCGCCGGTATTTCAGCTGGTGTCGGGATTCCGGCGTCTGTATCCTGACCAGAGGGATCCCGACAGGCGGTCAATTGACTGCCTTCCAATGTTGTAGCCGGCGCAGTACTAGCTACAGTGCAGGCTGTTGTGTAGAGGGGACAAGGGGTAGTTGGAGCCGGCGGGCACTGCGTGTGTATAGACAGCCATGGAGAGGTGTCCCACTGCCTCCGAGGATGACTGGCTGGAAAAGTTTCACTAAGCCAAAGGAGAGATAACTATCATCTATCATCATCTGCCTACATAGCTGCTGCGGGGGACTAACTTACCAGGCATAGGGCCTGGTGTATAGTTGTGCGTGTCTTATGTCAACACTATACAGTATGTGGGAAATTCAGTTAGTGCTGGAGTTTAACCCACCACTGATTGCTGCTCCGGACATAAATAGCGGGGTTTACAGCGCGTGAGTCCCCACAGTCCTGTACGCGAACTTCAGAGTGAGACTAAACCTTGCAGCTCATGGAGATGTGAGGAAAAGTCTGCATAAAATCCACACTAATTCTGCAATCTATTAGTGGGTTTCCATGTGTAAATCCCAATTTTTTGGCATAGGAAGAAGGCTATTTCCCCATGCAGCAGGGATTTTTGGCGTCAATTGGTTGCTGGGTAATCCCCATGGCTAATTGAATACCCCCATATAAGGCTTAGATACTATACAGTACTTTAATGAAGTACTATTTACATAGAGGAGCCTGTTTGAGGCAGGGACGTGCAGTCAGGGGAGGCAGGGGAGGCAGTGCCTTACCTGTCATGCTCCCTATCATACTCAGAGTTCTCATTCTAAAAATGATTGGAAGAACACAAAGAAGATAATTATAACTTACAGTATAAGCATCTTCTTTGTATTAATACAATCATCTTTATAGATAAAGCTTACCAGGGTTGAAGGGCTCCTTCAATTGCAGGGAGAGATAGACAGGGGCGGATCGAGAAGAAAATGAAAGGGGGGGGCACCATGATAGAGTAATGGTAACAGTTATATTTACATGCACCTAAGGCACGTGTGCTCCCAGAAAAGGGGTGTGGTATCACAGGGTGCGTGGCCTCACAGAATACGCCATCAGATAATGATTGGCTGTAGGAGTGCATCCTGGTTTATTGCCAATGTTTCACCCTGATGAAAAGGCTGATTGGCCCTTTGAATGTTGGTCACTGTTCTGTTAGGTATGGGAGCCTGGAAGGCACCCCAGCACAATATAATAATTAAAGTTTTTAGTTGGTGGTGGCAGGTGCAGCATACCTTGTTTTGAGCACTGCACTGAGACTCAGACTGCAGGACACGAACTGCCCATCTTTGATTAGCAGAAGCAGCCAGCTGGATCTCCAGCAAGCAGCATAAGACATCTGCAGGCCAGCCCTGTGACAATCACACGGGCCGCCTTCTCAAAGCTGAGGCTGATTTTGACTGCACCTAGCATCGTGGTAAAGGAAGTGGCGGAGGAAGCACTGGGAAACTGTGCGGTGCAGTGATGGCTAATGAAGCCTTCTGCGCCGTCATAAGTAACAGTCTTACTTGATGCTGGCATTTGAACCCCGTGCCTGGGCTTGACTCTGGACAGCTGGCAGTGGGGAAGGTAGGTTGCGGTGTGAGCATGGGGAGGCTGGAGCTGCAACTCCAGCCTCCCCATTGGTCACCACACGGACTTGCTGTTAGAGCCGTGGCGGGTCCTAGTGCCTGCCGGCTCTTTTATCAAATCTGACTTACGGAAATAGCAGTAGTGCTGCTGCTGTTCTCCTTTTGAAAAAAAAGAAGAAGTCAGAAACGACAGGGGGGCCACAGGGCCGACCGCCCCCCCCCCCCCCCCCCATCCGCCTATGGAGACAGAGATGAGGCAGCAGCAGTTCAGCCTCATCTCTCACACTGTCAGACACTGCCTGTACAGATGGGCGGGGCTACACAGCAGCCAATCAGACCACATAGAACAGAGAAATGTGAGGCATGACTCACAGTGGGGGAGTGTGTGAGCTCTGATGGACAGCTCAGATTGGTCATGTGACCAATCCAGGAAGTGAAGGAAGGCAGACACCGCAGCTGAGTAGCATGGCAGGTGAGGAGGGAAATGGGGACCCACAATGCCAGCAGCAGCCACCCGTGCATAGTGACTGGGGTGAGTGGCTGCCAGTACCTGGACTGTGTGTGTGTGTGTGTGTGTGTGTGTGTGTGTGTGTGTGTGTGTGTGTGTGTGTGTGTGCACTTGTTTATATATCCTAACGGGGACAAGGGCCAGACAGCACACCAACACTGGCGGGACCTCCGACATGGTGGGGACCTAAAATGAGGTCCCCATGAGTCTGACCCTGGGAGGTGATAGGGGAGTCATGTCTCAACTACCCAGCATACAATTCTCGCAAGTCCCCGAGAATCACGTTTACCAGACTGGAATGGGTTTCGGTGTGTATGCAATGCAGAGTGTGTTTAAAGCAAACACTTCCCCAGCAGCGCTGTGGAGCATTCCCCGAATAATGTCCGGTGCTGCGGTGCCACCGGGGGGGGTTAGGGCGGCCTGCTTGCTCCGCACCGGCGGGGGACTTGGACCGGGCGCCCTCACTCTCCAGCCAAGTCCCGGCCGGGGACTTGGCCGGAGGCACCCCGTCCGCCCGGCGCGTCAGCGCCGCCGAGCACGGCAGAGCGCGGAAGGGGGATCCTTCCCTGGTCCGCCCGGGGGCCGACGTGGACTCCCTGGCCGGGCTTAATAGTCGGGGGCGGGTCCACCGGGAGGGGAGGAGGGGCCTCGGGCCGTCTGGACGGGAGCGAGTCCGGGCCTCGCCTCCTCCTCGTCCCGCCCGTCCCAGGCCGGGTCAACCCCCGGTCCGTCCGGCGGCTCCACAGCCTGGGCTTCCCGTCCAGCGGAGGACACCCCTACTCTCGCCTGATCTTCACCCGGCGAGAGCCCGGGCTGCAGAAGCCTGTGGGAGCCCGGGTTGCGGAAGCCGGCGAGAGCCCGGGCTGCGGAAGCCGGCTGGAGCCCGGATTGCAGAAGCCGGCGAGATCCCGGGCTGTTCTTCTCTTCCATCCATCCGTCCGTTATTTAATTTGCTGTCTGTATGTACGGAGCCCGGGCCGCGGAAGCCGGAGGGAGCCCGGGCCGCGGAAGCCGGAGGGAGCCCGGGCCGCGGAAGCCGGAGGGAGCCCGGGCTGCGGAAGCCGGCGGGTGCCCGGGCTGCGGTAGCCGGCGAGAGCCCGGGCTGTTCTTCTCTTCCATCCATCCGTCCGTTATTTCATTTGCTGTCTGTATGTACGGAGCCCGGGCCGCGGAAGCCGGAGGGAACCCGGGCCGCGGAAGCCGGAGGGAGCCCGGGCTGTGGAAGCCGGCGGGTGCCCGGGCTGCGGTAGCCGGCGAGAGCCCGGGCTGTTCTTCTCTTCCATCCATCCATTATTTCATTTTCTGTCTGTATGTACGGAGCCCGGGCCGCGGAAGCCGGAGGGAGCCCGGGCCGCGGAAGCCGGAGGGAGCCCGGGCTGCAGAAGCCGGCGGGTGGCCGGGCTGCGGTAGCCGGCGAGAGCCCGGGCTGTTCTTCTCTTCCATCCATCCGTCCGTTATTTCATTTGCTGTCTGTATGTACGGAGCCCGGGCCGCGGAAGCCGGAGGGAGCCCGGGCTGCGGAAGCCGGCGGGTGCCCGGGCTGCGGTAGCCGGCGAGAGCCCAGGCTGTTCTTCTCTTCCATCCTTCCATTATTTCATTTTCTGTTTGTATGTACGGAGCCCGGGCCGCGGAAGCCGGAGGGAGCCCGGGCCGCGGAAGCCGGAGGGAGCCCGGGGTGCGGAAGCCGGCGGGTGCCCGGGCTGCGGTAGCCGGCGAGAGCCCGGGCTGTTCTTCTCTTCCATCCATCCGTCCGTTATTTCATTTGCTGTCTGTATGTACGGAGCCCGGGCCGCGGAAGCCGGAGGGAGCCCGGGCCGCGGAAGCCGGAGGGAGCCCGGGCCGCGGAAGCCGGAGGGAGCCCGGGCCGCGGAAGCCGGCGGGTGCCCGGGCTGCGGTAGCCGGCGAGAGCCCGGGCTGTTCTTCTCTTCCATCCATCCGTCCGTTATTTAATTTGCTGTCTGTATGTACGGAGCCCGGGCCGCGGAAGCCGGAGGGAGCCCGGGCTGCGGAAGCCGGCGGGTGCCCGGGCTGCGGTAGCCGGCGAAAGCCCAGGCTGTTCTTCTCTTCTATCCTTCCATTATTTCATTTTCTGTCTGTATGTACGGAGCCCGGGCCGCGGAAGCCGGAGGGAGCCCGGGCCGCGGAAGCCGGAGGGAGCCCGGGCCGCGGAAGCCGGAGGGAGCCCGGGGTGCGGAAGCCGGCGGGTGCCCGGGCTGCGGTAGCCGGCGAGAGCCCGGGCTGTTCTTCTCTTCCATCCATCCGTCCGTTATTTCATTTGCTGTCTGTATGTACGGAGCCCGGGCCGCGGAAGCCGGAGGGAGCCCGGGCCGCGGAAGCCGGAGGGAGCCCTGGCTGCGGAAGCCGGCGGGTGCCCGGGCTGCGGTAGCCGGCGAGAGCCCGGGCTGTTCTTCTCTTCCATCCTTCCTTCCTTCCATCCGTCCATCCGTCCATCCATCCATCCATTCATGCATCCATCCGTTCATTCTCCCTGGCTTTTTTTTTTATTTGATAGAATTGTTTTTGTGGTATTCTTTTACCCCCTTTTTTCCCCCTATTTTTTTTTCTTTTTTTTTTCCTTTCATTTATTTCCCCCCACCAGGGTGCGCCGACGAGGGGAGACGCCTCCCCGCCGCCGCCGTCCCGGACACATCGCAAATTCACAACGGTGGATTATTTTATTATTATTATTTTACGCGGCCAGCGTTTAAATCGGTGGTGTGTTTTTGTCTTTTGCCTGTTTTTTTTTATCTCAATCGTGTATTCCCTCGGCTGGCCAGCGGGGGGCACCGCGGCGGGGACACGGGCGGACCGGGTACATTTCATCTGTTTGGGGCGAGTGCTTTTTTGAATTTTTTTTATCTTTTAGTCTCGTTCCGTTCTTCCCTTCAACTGGCCTGCGGGGGGCGCCGTGCGCGCGGACCGGCGTCCACCCCTGGCCGCTCCGGGGCTTTGCATTCAAATGGGTGGGGTGTTTTTGATTTTTTGCCTTTTTTTTTTTCACTTCCCCCCTCTCAATCGTGTATTCCCTCGGCTGGCCAGCGGGGGGCGCCACGGCGGGGACACGGGCGGACCGGGTACATTTCATCTGTTTGGGGCGAGTGCTTTTTTGAAATGTTTTTATCTTTTAGTCTCGTTCCGTTCTTCCCTTCAACTGGCCTGCGGGGGGCGCCGTGCGCGCGGACCGGCGTCCACCCCTGGCCGCTCCGGGACTTTGCATTCAAATGGGTGGGGTGTATTTGATTTTTTGCCTTTTTTTTTCACTTCCCCCCTCTCAATCGTGTATTACCTCGGCTGGCCAGCGGGGGGCGCCGCGGCGGGGACACGCGGGGGGGGGGAGGGTTCATCCGTGCGGACCGGGTACCTTTCATCTGTTTGGGGCGAGTGCTTTTCTGAAATTTTTTATTTTTATTTTTGTCTTCCCTTCGACCGGCCAGCGGGGGGCGCCGCGCGCGCGGACCGGCGGGGCCCGGGGCCCTGCGTCCCACTTACTTTCGCCCGACGGGATTCGTTTCTTTTTTTTTATCCGAGAGGACACACGGAATCTGCACCCACCGCAGTGGCGTCAGGCGGCCACCGGGGGGCTCCGCGGCGGAGATCCGGGGGTCGCCCGAGAGCCGCCTGCCCGTCCGCTGGGCCAAGGGGGCCGGGGCGGGTCGCGCGCTGCCGTTCCCCCCCGATCTGCGCGGTCCGAGCCGCCTCTGGCCACTGGGGGGCGCCGTCGGGTGGCGCGGGGCACCCCCGCCGCCCGCCGCCTCCCCCCCGCACGCGTCGGGCCTCCCCCCGGGCCCCCGCGGGCCGGGGGACGCGGCCGGCGAGCGTCGGACTCCAGCGCGGAAGTTTCGCGGATGAGTGCGGACCGGGGCGCCCGCGGCCCAGCAGCACTTCCAGGGGTTCGGGGAGGAGATGGGTGAAGCCTGGGTCGAGCGTGCCCTCGGCCGTCCGTGTCGCTACCCGCCGGAGCACACCTCCGCCGGATCAGTAGGTACCAACGAGGCGAGCGAGAGAGCCGGGACTCTGTCCGGGGCCGATAAGCCTGGTTCCCTGGAGCTTTTGCGAAAGGACCCATGACAGAAGATGCGCGGAGCTCAGAGATCAGCATGGGCAGGGCCTTCTTGCATCCGATTTTGCCCAGGCAGGGCTCCAGGAACCGGGTTACAAAAAGCAAAAAGCCTTGGAGCTCAAGTGAAAGGATTAGTGACAGGATAGCCGTGGAGCTCCGATAACAGCATGGCAGGACCAGGATGGGGCCTATAAAGGGTCCGCGACGGGCGTCCGTTGGAGCCCGACGTACGGCCCGGGCACGTCTCCTTCTCCCCCGGAGGCAGCGCCCCCCAGCGGGCCAAATCGGGTACTGCAATTTGTGGAAGTTTCGCCGATGAGTGTGGACCGGTGTTCCTCAGGCTGGGAGGCACTTCCAAGGCCTCGGAGAAAAATTGCAGAGCGCACCGCGAAAGTGTCGCGCGCGCCTCCTGTCCCACTACGTCCGAGAGGACCCCTGAGCGAGATTTACAGGTGGCGGATGGATTACGGTATGGAAACAGTGAACCGAATGAAAATTACTCTTTTCTTTCTGCAACCCGATCGATGTGGCACCCCGCGCCCCGGCGGGGAGGGACGATCGCTCGGCCGGAACCCAGGGGTCTCGGCTGGCTCCAGGCAAACCCGACCCTCCCTCTGCCCACGGCGCGCCCGGAACCTCTCGGCCCGGAGAGGGCGTCCGGTCCCCAGGCGTCCGCCCGATCGCTCCGGTTTCCGGAGCCGGGCGGGCCCCGCACCCGTACCCCGTGTGGCGCGGTCTGCTCCATCCGCCGGCACCCGCAGGCGTCTGACGCCGCCAGGGGTGCCGGGGAAGCGTCCCCCTCGCCCAGCGAAGGGCGCCCGCCCCCGGACCCCGGCGGAGCACACGATTTCCCAGGAACCGAATGAGCGTCGCATCGAGATCTGAGGACGCGGCCAGCCCCGACGGCCGCTCCTTGCAGCCCCAGGAGAGGGCCCTGCGCGCCACCCCCGCTCCGGCGAGGCGGTCGCACGGAAGGGTTCGCCTGCCGGACCTCCCCCGCCGCGGACGGGAGGGCTGGACGGGGCGGAGGTCAGAGCGCGAGAGAGCGCGGGAGAGGAGCCGAGTCTGGCGGCAGGGCGAGAGAGAAGCGCAGACTCGGAGCGAGACCGTCCAGGAGACGCAGGGAGAGCGGGAGGCGCTTTTCGGAGGGAGCCGGCGGAGGGAGCCGGCGGAAGCCGCGGTCGCCCGTGCGCCAGACGGTGGCATCCCGGAAGGGCGACGGAGCCTCGCGAGGTGGAACTTCTTTACACCCTTTCACCCCCCCGGGACCAGATGAAACCCGTCAGGTGTAGATCGGGATGAGGTGGGGCTGGGGGCAGTTGCTGCCGTCCCAGCGAAAAAAAACACCCCCCAGGACGGCTTGCACAGGTTTCCTATCGAACGGGTTGTCGGGTGAGGAGAAAACAGGCGAAATCGAGCGTGGTGATGTTGCCCCTCCCCGGGGTGTCCGCCCGACGGTGCGGTGGCGGCCGGGCCCCGCCGTCCACTCTGACTCCGAGCTTCCCAATCGGCCCGACCAGGACGGCCGTCCTCCTCCTCCCGTCCCCATATTTTCCGAGTGCCCGCTCGGCTCGAGACCCGCCCCGGTCCGCCCTGCCGTGCGTCGGTGGACGGAGCCCGGTCCGGCGGACCCTCCGCTTTCGAGACGGTGCGCGCCGCGGCCCCCGATGTTCGGGCGCGCGCCGGCCGATACCGAGAGCTACCTGGTTGATCCTGCCAGTAGCATATGCTTGTCTCAAAGATTAAGCCATGCACGTGTAAGTACACACGGCCGACGAGCGCTGACCCCCAGGGATGCGTGCATTTATCAGTCCAAGACCAATCCGGGGGTTCCCGGCGGGTCGGCCCCGGCCTCCCGCCGCCCCCGGCCTCTCTGGCGACTCTAGATAACCTCGGGCCGATCGCACGTCCCCGTGACGGCGACAACGCATTCGGATGTCTGCCCTATCAACTTTCGATGGTACTTTCTGCGCCTACCATGGTGACCACGGGTAACGGGGAATCAGGGTTCGATTCCGGAGAGGGAGCCTGAGAAACGGCTACCACATCCAAGGAAGGCAGCAGGCGCGCAAATTACCCACTCCCGACTCGGGGAGGTAGTGACGAAAAATAACAATACAGGACTCTTTCGAGGCTCTGTAATTGGAATGAGTACACTTTAAATCCTTTAACGAGAACCCATTGGAGGGCAAGTCTGGTGCCAGCAGCCGCGGTGGAAGGAGGTGTGTCAGAGCTCTGCACTAGAAGGGAGAGAAAGCTTGGTTTCTAGCAAATATTCCCGGGGATTTTTCCCCCAAAACCATGGACCCTCCTGGGGAAGGTGGTCTGGAGGGGCCCCTGCCGGGACCTGGCCCTGGTCCCCATTTAATACCATCAGAAAGGCAGGTGGCTGAAAATGTTATGGAAAAAGAGTGTTTGCATGCAGCAAACGAATACACAGACCTGCTGCAAAGTCTGGAGGAGGTGGAAGCACAGGTCAGTAATCCGGTGGAGCCGGGTGCACCATTGGGAAAGCCCCAAAAGGTATGTGCCGAAGTACCTGGGGTAGCTTTGGTGCTGCCAAGCGGAAGGCAGCTAATACCCCCGAGTATGTTACCCCCCCCCCCCCTTCTGCTGTGAAGGAGTCTGTTGCAGAGGTGCAGTTGGAGCCAGCATGTGGCCCGGTGATCAGTAGTCCGGTACTGCTTTTCCCAGCAGGTGTGGAAAGTGTGCAATCAGCAGTGGAAGAGGTGCACACACAGGGAATGCTGATGTTGGAATCCAGGATGGCTGCTGTGGGGGAAGCCAATATTGAAGGTACAGTGATTGAGAATGATGCTGTTTGCCAGGGGCTGGTGCACCAAACACTGGTTAGTACACTGTCAGATGACATGGATGTGGGTGCAATGGATCAGTGCCTTTCACAAGGTACTGTTGCAGGGGTGTCTGCTGAGACTGTTGGAGTGAAACCTCCCCATGATGAGGATAAGATGTCTGCATCATTAATATCTGACTCTGTGGATGTTTCTTGTATTATGGGAGAAGTTGCAGCACCCCAAACTGCTGAGGAGGAGTCTTCAGGTCCCCCTGTAGTGCCTGTGTGCATTGCAGACTTGGAGAAAGAGGTCCAGAGGATAAAGAAATGGATTACAATTAAGAAAAAAAAGCGCAATAGTGCTTTTAGCAGGGACCGTGCTATTTTTACTGCAGAGGTAATGGAGTTGGAGGAGAAGTTGAAAAGTGTCAGTGAGAAGCTCAATGTTGCCTTACAGTCCCAAAGTGCTTTAAGTGCAGAATTGCCTCCGAATTGTGAAGCTCAGCGCCCTGCATCAGAAGTAGAGGGAGAGGATCCGACATACTCAGCCATTAGGAAGCTGGAGGGTGATGAGTCATGTGCATTACAGATCCCTGCTGCAGAGGAGAGAATGGAGGTTACTATGCCAGTTGTGACAAAGACATTTGGGGACATTGAGCCTGCATATAGCATTGGGCCTGGGCATGATGCTGAGGCGTTACCAGGTGCCTCCTCTAAGGGCATTGCCGATGAAGCAGACCCGGGTATAGGTAAGGCTGTGCTTAAAAGAAATGCTGTTGTGCTATTGCCTAAGATTGATTTATCTAAGTCTGCGCAGGGTATGCCGGCGCTTGACAAATCAGATCTAAGTGTTCCCAAGAGGCATTTGGTAGAGACCATTTTTGGGGATTTGGAAGTCCCAGTCAGAGCTTGGGGTGCACTTTCCCTTTTGGAGAAGAAAAATAGTGCTAGTATTAGCCCTGTGGGGGGTGCGGATATGGGTAGTGATACTGGTGGTTTGGATAGGTCTGGCCAGGTTCCAGCTATGCCTCCACCTGTTGCATCTGAATTGAATACCAAGAAGTCCCCTCTGTTGACCACTGGGCAAAATGTGGCTCAGCCCGCTGTGGTTGTCCCTGAGAATGCTTCCTATGCTAAGGTAGTGTCGGATAGGCCTCCTGTTAGTAATTTGGGTGGGGGTGGGCTCCCTAATAGTGGTGGCCAAATGGCTAAGCGCCGTAACACGGTCCAGTTAAAGTGGGTGGGTGAGGGATCGCCCCCTTCAAGGTCGGAGTTTTTGAAGGCGGTGTTTAGCATGGGGTTTAAGCCTAGTGACCTCTTTGCCTGCATCCATCCTGTGGGGTCTCCCGATTTTGACTTAAGTTTTGAGGTGTACAATGGCCTGCAGGTTTTTTGGAGTATGTGGGGGGCTGTAAAGAACTTAGAGCCATGGGTAAACTACAAGGCATTCGCTATTACAAGGAAGGAGGTTGTGAAGGTCACCATTCTTGTAAGAAACGAGTCTGTCAGTAGTGTGGACCTGGCCTATTGGTTGTCACGGTTTACGGAGTCCATGGTCACCCCATTGTCTAAAGCCCCAGGTGAAATAGATGTATGGGGGGGTGCATGGGAAGGGAAGGTCCGTCTTAGAAATGGGGTGCACATCCCCTCAGCGGCATACATTGGGCGTGACCGTATACAATGTTTCTACCCAGGTCAACCCAGAATGTGTCACCGCTGTGGGGATTTCAGACATTTAAGTCGTGACTGCCCTGTATTGAAATGTTCCAGATGTAATGCGCTTGGCCATTTAGCTGGTGACTGTGGGAAAATTGTCTGTAATTTATGTGGAGTGGAGGGGCTTACTTTTAGTAGATGTGGAATGGCTTTCCATAATTCCATGTTAGATGAAGAGATGGGGGCGGTAGCACAGAGGGTAGAGGAAGATGATCGCCAGGCACCTGTGTTGCCTCTGGCAACTGCCCAGGTGGTAGCAACATCTTCTGTTTTGAGTGTCTCGAGTGAGGTTGCTGGGGGAAGTTCTTTCGGAGGTGGTGGGAAAGCTGAGGTTGAGCCTTTTAGGTTGGTTGTTGGGTCCAGGAGAGGAGGAAGAGGTAGGGGTAAAAGGGATGGTGATGATCTTATTTTGTCAAACCGGTTTGGGGCATTCTTAAGTGAGGAGGAGGACGAAGAAGGGGAGATTGTTAGGACTGATAATGGGGATTTGGTATTGCAGACCAGAGTAATGAGGCGGAGGAAGGTTTCATCTCATGCTACGTCCCCCTACCAGGTGGCTTCGGGGTCAGGAGGTGGTAAGGGTAAGAACAAGGATAAGGGAAAGAGGAGGAAAGTAGCAGGGGTGGCTTCTAGCAAGTTGGAGGATTTCTTGGTTGAGGGGAAGGTTAGTCAAACTGTGATGACAGTAGAGGAGTTAGCTCCTGCGGTGCAGAATTTGACCCATAAGGAGGTGGGGGCCTCCCCTTCCCTTCCTAACCCTGGTTCTGTACCTGCTGTTGTGCAGGGGACTGGAATGGGAGATCCTTGTCAGCCTCTTTCTGTAGCTCCTACAGTGTTGGAGGTTCTTCCCACCTCTGGTGCTCCAGACCCTTTAGGTTCTGAGGGGGGTTTGGGTGCTTCTAATGGTTGCCCCAGTGGGGTGGTTGATATATCTCTTGAAGATGGTAATATTGCTATGGTTCCTTCCTCCCCTGTGCCTGATGAGGGCTCTTCCTCGGATGAGGAAGTATTCTTGGAAGGTGACTCTCTGCCGGCTGGGGTGAGCATGAAGAGGTGGGGGTCATCAGATGAAGAGTCCCAAAAACAAGTAAAGAAGAAGTGAGCTGAGTCCTACTTCTACAGCCCTGAAGGATGGCTCCCCAGCCCATAAGATTTGCCACTATTAACGTGGCTTCTATTCTGTCAGAACGTGCTCGTCACATGGCCTTTATTTTTTTCAACACGCTTGTGGTTGATTTTTTATTTTTGCAAGAGACTAGGGTAGGTCGACTTGCCGATCTTCACAAGGCGAAAGCTGAGTGGAGACGCGGTCCCTCCTATTGGTCTCTTGCGGCCGAGCCGTACGGTGGGTTGGCGGTTCTTTTTACCGGCATGGTAAACATCCAGCGGGTTATTGAATTACAGGTAGGCAGGTGTATGATTTTGGATGTCAATCTGAAGGGGCATGACCTGAGGCTTATCAATATTTATGGTCCCCAAACTAAGTGGGACAGGAAGTGTCTCTTCAGGGAGATAAAGCCATATCTTTTTTCGGCCCGGCAGGTGGTTTTTGGTGGTGATTTTAACACTGTCCTTAGGCCAAAAGACAGGGGGGGTTCAAAGACTACCCTGGGCTATGATTCCCTTTTTTTAGATAGCATGGTTAGACAGGCGGGCCTGGTGGATGTGCATATTCGCCACTCCCCAGACCTCACGGGTTTCACCTTTTTTAGAGGTAGATGTAGGAGTAGGATAGATAGGTTTTTTGTTAAGGAGAATTCGAAAACTTCGGCTCCTGAGTTGAAGCCAGTAGAATTCTCTGATCACGTTTGCCTCTTTGCATCCTTGAATGCCTCAGAATCCCCTCAGAAAGGGCGGGGCCTGTGGCGTTTGAACTCTGAGCTCCTGAGGGAGGAAGAGATCAGACAGTCCTTCAGAGACTTCTTTGAATCTCAGGAGTCACTGTTTGAGGCTGGATGGAGTAGGTCTGAGTGGTGGGAAGTATGTAAAAAGAGAACTTGCAAGTTATTTCGCAGCCTTGTAGCCAAA